>NC_060126.1:150884983-151185191 GCF_021461395.2 Schistocerca americana | reverse complement strand
GAAGTCCATGAGTTCCGCGGAGCGCCCTATCAGCTCTTTCACGATGTCTAATGACTTCTGAGGTCGCTGATATGCCATATCTGGAAGTAGGTGGCAGCACAATGCACCTAATATGAAAAACGCATGTTTGTGGGGGTATTCGGATTCATAGTGTTCTTTCTTCGTTAGGACTTTCATTCCTGTGTGCATTAGTGACAATGTTCATTGCGGCTTCGATTTACACGCAATGCATGCATCTTTATTTTAAAGAATTACATCTTGCTTTCAACTGTTAGAATTTTATTTTGCGTTTGTAATTTCGGTGTTAGGCAATTTTTAAGCATAAGATTATGACATTTTAGTTGCTCCACCGAGCAGGGTGACGCAGTGATTAACATATCAGTCTAGTAGAGCAGAGGGACTCTACGTCGTTATCCTGATTACAGGTTTTTGTTTTTTGTTTAAGTCTCATCATGCGAATGCAAATATACTTCTTTTTTGTGTTGTGTTAATTTATCGTCGATCAATATGTCAGCAAATATGTCAGCGTGTGGGAGAGAAACTACTTATACACAGTGTCCCTCCTAAGAATCGTCAGGCGCATTTTCTCTGGTGTTTCAGCAGATATTTGCAATTTCGTTTTTGCACTGTGTAGCTGTAGCCAGGCCAAACAAATACTGCTCGTCACGTCGTTCATACGACGCCCGGTGTAAACAGAAAGCGTTGGTTTGCTTCCCTTACAAACAAAATGGTTTTTAAATCGGAATTATACTAGCCCAGTCGATAGAACGGTCCCAGATTTGTCCACTGCAGGTGAGACAGTCAGAATTTTTAGTGTAACAGTTTGCTGAAATGCGAAGTTAAAATCCATGCAGTCATTTTAAAATTTGCGGCCCTTTGCTAACCTCTGTTTCCACAAAGTGGCCTCCGAACTAAAACTATTGCCCACCCTTGGTCTAGTGCGTTATTTGTGTGATCGATATGTTTTAACAGTGACAGCAAAACTCGAAAAATAGCCAGTACTCAATCAGCGACAGCATTGCGCTGGCCCGCGCTAATTGCTACCGCTAGACATGTAGCCCTATTGTTTATTAGTCATGTTTTACTGTCCCTGTTAATACATATCGATGAAACAAATGTGAAGCTAGAGTGATTTGGAAGCGCACTATCGAATGGGAACATAATATTCAGATTTAAAAATAATTTTCTTTGTAATAGGAAACAAACGGACGCTTTATGTTTACAATGGGCGACGCATGGAAGACGTGACAAGTAGCAGTTACTTTGGCTAACTCCGGCTGCACAATACAAATACAGTGATCTGCCGAAACACCAGAGAAAATGGGCGTGACGAGTCTTAGGAGAGACACCCGTCGTCATATCTAAGTCTAAAGTATGCATAAATTTATTTTTCTGAAATTTTGTAAGTATATAACAAATTATTAGCAAAGACATGAGTGCTCTTCGCCACTATATACCAGGCGCCTCTCCTAATAGTCTTCAGGTGTACTTTCTCTGGTGGGTCGTTACGTGTTTCCAGAATCGTTTTTGATTTGTGTATATGGTATTAACCCAAACAAATTTTGCTCATTAGCTGTTTCAAGCAACGACAACCTTGGTAGAAAGGTCGATTTGCTTCATCTCTGAACATTAATGTTTTAAAGCGGAAAAATTGAGTGCACTTCCAAGTGATTTGCTCCAAGTCAGTCCATTACGATATTCATTGTAACGATATGTATTCGTAAGGACGTTTTTTTATTACATTTAGTATTACACACAGCCCCCCTCAACTGAACAGTTCAAGATGGGCTTTATTAGCAGGCAAGTTAAACAGGGATAGCAAAGCAGGAAGAACGATCAGTATTCTAGCAATAACTAACTAGCGCTGCTGGTTGGCGATAATAGACAGACAGCGCGGCGCGGGCCATCACCCAAGGTGGGTCATAACTTCTGGGATTAGTCTCCCTTTAACTGTCGCTTCCTTCCCTAATCGAAGATAAGCAGTTTCTTACCTCCAGAGAAGTTCACCTGTCACCAAGACTTCATGGCGTACCGAATACCTGCTGTCGTCAGAATGAGATTTTCACTCTGCAGCGGAGAGTGCGCTGATATGAAACTTCCTGGCAGATTAAAATTGTGTGCCGGACCGAGACTCGAACTCGGGACCTTTGCCTTTCACGGGCAAGTGCTCTACCAACTGAGCTACCCAAGCACGACTCACGCCCCGTCCTCACAGCTTTACTTCTGCCAGTACGTCGCCTCATACCTTCCAAACTTTACAGAAGCTCTCCTGCGAACCCTGCAGAAAGAAAGGATATTGCGGAGACATGGCTTAGCCACAGCCTGGGGGATGTTTCCAGAATGAGATTTTTACTATGCTGCGGAGTGAGTTGCACCAAATTAGTCCATTACGATATTCGTTGTGACAATATATATCTGTAATAACATTTTTATTACTTTTAATATTACGTACAGCCTACCAACCAAACAATTCAAGATGGGCTTTATTAGTTCTCTAGTCAGTACTATTTTCCAGAATGTTCAAGGGGATCTCATTTGTGTCGGTCTAGCACCAAGCTGGGATTGTGGGGAACGAGAAAGGCGACAATTGGCTAAGGACGCGACGACGACTGGTATACAAGAACGATGCATTCCCGCGGAACATCTAATTGTTGTGATTAGTTCTTTTCGCTGATGAGTCCCGTCTTGGTCTGGAGAGTGATTCTCCAAGCATTCGCGTCTGGAAGGAGCGTGGAACACGATTTCGGCACCCAAACATTGTGGAAAGAGTCCTGTATGGAGGAGGATCACTAGTAGTGTGGGCAGGGATGACGTTTACCACTCGAACCGCTTTTCATGGAACTGCAAGGGTGAATCGGCAAGGTTTAACTGCTGTCAGGTATCGTGGCGAGGTCTTGGGACCTCATTCGCGGTTGTTGCGAGGTGCTGCGGGCCCAGACTTCGTATTGATGGACGATAGATAACGCCCGACCTTATAGAGAACAGGTGGTTGAAATTCTCTTGGAAACAGATAATGCACGCATGGCGTGGCGTACTCGTTCTCCCGATTTGAATCCCATGCATGTCTGGGATCCATCACGGCTTGCATCACCTCATCACCCACCAACCACTATCCAAGACTGCGAGCAGCTCTGCAGGAAGAATAGCTTTTATTGCCTCAACGCGGGACTGATCACATCATTCACCGCATGCCCTGTCGTTGTCGGGCCTGTATTGCTGCCAGAGGTGGGCACAGCCCCATATTGAGCACATTAACCAGTTGTCGGAATGTGTGTGCAAATCCGTTAAGTTGGAAAAAAAGAAGAACATTTTCGTCTACCGTAATCAATATAGCAGTTATTTATGTTGTGTATTCTTTGCATTGTTTCTACTTTACTATTACCTCTTTATACTGTTTCGTGGCAAAATAAACCCCTTTGTTATCTGGAACCGCGTTGTGTTTTTGCCTACGGCTGGATTCAGGGGAGCCTAAAGATCCCGTTTTCCCCAATTTGGTAACCTGTACAACTACATCTATACTCCGCAAGGCCGATCGCTGTGGCCGAACGCTTCTAGGCGCTTCAGTCCGGAACCTCGCGACCGCTTAGAAGTTAAGTCCCATAGTGCTCAGAGCCATTTGAACCATTTTTTGAAACCCCTTTGTTGCTTTAATTTTGGGCACCAGTGTAGGTGGCAGGCAGCTCGTAGTGACGACCTCGGGCGTGCGTGGCCTCAACTCTCTCGCGTCGATACTCTATTCTCGCGACGCCACGGAATTAACAGCAAGGCTGGACTCAGCGAATATGATTCCAAGGTAACGGAGGTCAGAGCTTGGTGTTACCGAGCATAGCGGCAGACTGCTTCGCCAGTTTTGGGTGTTCACGTTAACAAGGGACGAATAAGCCACGATACACGAATGAGAGACAACTGAGAGGAGCAATGTGAGGAATGAGGCTGAGCGCAGTGTCTCCGGCCGTTTTATAACATGAATCATCCACCTGCATGGATAAATCATAGCTTTTGGTTCTAGGGTTGCGCAAACGTGAGGACAGGTACAGTGTACACCACAATTAAAGGGTCACATTTTAAAAATCCAGCAGTTCTCCTCCGCTGCGACGCAGAAGTTTGAAATTTGGCTTAAAGGTGTCAATAAGCTTCCTTAGCAATTATGCAGATGCGTGGTGCCATGCTACGTCATCATCGGGCTCGGCGACGCTGCAATCAGCAATGTGTCGACACATACGAAAAAAAGGCTGCAGCTCTGAAGTTCATGTGAGGTGTAAGGCGGGACAATGATGTAACATTAGCACCGAATGTCACCACAGTTGTGTCCAACGCCACCATGGAGGTGTCACACGCTGGGAAGGACGTCACGCACCCACTCCCATATTACCAACACCTCACACCTTCAACACCCACATGGAGGGGGCGCAGCGGATGCGCCGTGTGAATTAAACTGCAAAGGAAATCTGTAAGTTCCTCCTCTCGTTCGACAAGATCCACGGTGCACTCTTACATTCATTGAGCACTTTCAAAATGTTTCTGTACAGTGGTAGCCATTCGTTGGTTCTTTGCAGTGACAGGCAGCCTTCTCGAAATCCCTGAGATTTCGCATGCGGCCAGCAGGCACTAGTTAGGGGACGTGGCGGTTCTCACCTGACGTGTATTGGAGCGGCTGCCTGTCAGCCGGTGCCTAGGAATTCGTGAATGGCTGTATCTTTACGGGGGAATTTTTAAAGTTCCAAACAAAGAAGCGCGGGTGACACTGAGGGTGGGTCGTGTTAGAGGCACCCTTTTCTATTTTATGCATACCCATACGTCGGTACGTACAGAGCACCACGCTTTTGCGCCATTACAGAGGCACTTTGTAACAGTGGGGGAATTTCAAACTCATCGGTCGCAATGGGAACGAATACGCAGTTTCGAAACGTGACGCTTAGCTGTGTTTCACTGTGTAGATAAATGTCTTCTTCCGCGACTGCTTGTGCCACGAACCAATTTTTTACCAAACAGTTTTCCTAACCGTATTGGGATTTTTATTAAACCTTAATCGCATAATTATTCAGAAATCGCTATCTGAAACTTCTATCGTTTCACAATACGTTTACAGTTTCTGAAATTCGCGCGGAATTAATTTATTGGATGATATTGGCATGTTGAATTTATGCATCTGAGATTTTCTCCGCGTCGGGCACTGGGTGTTGCATTGCCCTAACTTTCTATCGTCATAGTTGACATCCCACTGTTGAGATGGCTGAATGGACACTGTCCGAAGGGCAAAAAATTGTGAAAAAGTTTATGTACTTTCTCAGTATACATGTAATGACCCTGTGATCATAGTCATTCGATTCGTAATTTAATCAGCTGTCACAGTCTGGTCTGAATTTAGTTCTATTGATTTTTCTTTGTATGGGCTGCATGTACTCGCAATGCTTGATTAGGCCTCACCAACGCTAGTGTGAATCGCTTTGGAAAAGTATGCTCCACAGGATGAAGTAGTCCAGAAAATTGCGGTGACCAGTCTTTTGGTGTGTTACCAGTTGTAATAGCGAATGATCCAAGCAAACCAGGTAGGTACAGAACAAAGGTACTCAGGTACGTTTCTTGTTTGTTTGTTTGTTTGTGTGTGTGTGTGTGTGTGTGTGTGTGTGTGTGTGTGTGTGTGTGTGTGTGAGTGTGATCAGAAAAGTCATCAAACCGCAGTGTTCAGAGTGCCCACGTTCCCAAACGGACCGCGCCGACCGCGCCGGTCGTGCGGTTCTAGGCGCTGCAGTCCGGAACCGCGGGACTGCTACGGTCGCAGGTTCGAATTCTGCCTTGGGCATGGATGTGTGTGATGTCCTTAGGTTAATTAGGTTTAAGTAGTTCTAAGTTCTAGGGGACTGATGACGTAAGATGTTAAGTCCCATAGTGCTCAGAGCCATTTGAACCATTTGAACCCAAACGGACCAAGAAAGATAGTACTTCCTTCAACACAAACGCATCACACGTTGTAACCGCAATGTTGCGGAACAGGAAAGGGGGAAAACGAATCTGGTACACTGTGTATCTGTCAACAAAAACAGTGTGATGGTCCTCAGTGAAACGGAATGGCCTTTCGAACTGCGATAGCTCGAATGCGAAATTCCGTTGTTTCATAGCTTATACGGCTCTGTATCTGGTTTAGAACACTACTTTGTTGTGTTATTATTATACAGGGTGTTCCACCTAATGTTAACACTCTTTAATGTTTCGCAAACACATTGTTCAGCAAATGATGTTAAACAAATATTTTACTGTATAGTTAATACTCGTGGAGCGTATGCACCGTTATACTGAAGTAACTTTAGGTTGTTAAATTGGTCAATGTGCTAAGAAAGTGAAGTCTTCCACTGTGGGTGTTCACTCTATTAACATTTCCGGAACGAGAGGCTGTAGTTGATACTTACACAGGTTGTTAGTTCGTTATCTTTGGAGATGTCCTTCGCACACGAGAACGAAAGGGTGGGGAATAGTTTGATGCACTGACCACGACCTCTTAGCCCGAAAGTCTCTACACAAGGAGCTATGTATCTTATGGTGCAATTCCATAATTCTTGTTAGGGGGCTGTGATATAAAACTTGTCAACATTTACAGTTAGGCATTTCGCGAAAAACAGATGGAAAACACGTGAACTGTACAGCCGAATGTAACAGCACGGAAAATTAATACTTCAACACTCAAGAAAACAGCTCAAACTTTACGACTCCACTGGGCAATGGACAGTTGTTTCATCTGCAACGAGCAAGCCATCGACGGGAAGTTGAGCACTCAACTTTCTTCATCTCCATAGTAGTTGTCTTCGTTCGCAAGTTTAGCAAGTTTCACGTGAATTTTTGTGAAATAATCAGTTACAAGCGTACCAAGTGCCAAATCGCTATAGACCTTTATCTTATTAAATACTGCAAGCCGGCCGAAGTGGCCGTGCGGTTAAAGGCGCTGCAGTCTGGAACCGCAAGACCGCTACGGTCGCAGGTTCGAATCCTGCCTCGGGCATGGATGCTTGTGATGTCCTTAGGTTAGTTAGGTTTAACTAGTTCTAAGTTCTAGGGGACTAATGACCTCAGCAGTTGAGTCCCATAGTGCTCAGAGCCATTTGAACCAAATACTGCAAATTTCGTTTTAAAAGCAGTATTTGCTTCTGTACCTAGGTATGTGGGAACGTAGTCTCAGAGGCAGCTGTACTTATTTTTCGTACGATTTTGGGCACGCTGTGACCATTCGCGGGCCGTAAACAACATATTTAACTGTACAATCAACAATTCCAAGAACTAATAGAATCCAAAAATGCTCCATGCAATCATGTACTTCTGTCTTCCAGTGTAAACTGTTAACACATCTGGAACAAGACGCAATGGTTGTTCTAAGCGTGTTGATAGACAGGATAAGACGGTGGAGCATTTCAATATTTTAATTATTTATGGTTTTGAAATGCGCAGTTAAATGTGTCTTTTATGGCCTGAGAATGGTCATAGTGTGACAAATGGATTGAAAAACTAGCTACAGCAGTATATATATAGCGCAGTTCCTAACCTTTATTAAAGCTGTTCAGCACCGGCGACGCGAAATACATTATAGACTTGGTCAACATCAAAGCACTCGCTCGTTGCCGTATTATGAGTTACTGAAAACCTTTGTTAGCTGCTTTTGCTTTCATCACGTACACATTTAGTAAGAAAAGCTGCTTGTGCCGGGCATACCTAGCTAGATGCCGCGCTCGAGGAATGAGCCCCGCGCCGTACAGAATGCGCCTTTTTGTTTCTTTTCTTCTTTTTTTTCTGCTGACAGTGTTTCTCATATTTCCTGCGGGCTAACGTGGACTTAGGACACAAGCGCCTCTGGACGGACTCCTAGTGTGCGACGGGAAGCTACGAGATTGGGTTTAAGAATGACGAGCCGCCATAAAGCCTTGTACTTAATAAAACTTTTAATAGGACATTCATTCCGCCTTGTGCGGAGCAGCGTAAACTTATTTGGCCGAGCGCGCTGGCATGCAATGTCCGCGAGGCAGCAGGAGCAAAAAGAAGTAGGAGGAGGAGGAGGAGGAGGAGGAGAGCAAAAGAAACGGCGCAACGCTGAGCTTTTGTTTGACTTTGTTTGCTCTCGGCGGGGCGAGTTGCGTATCAGCTGATAGACGAAACATCCGCCCGTCTTACAGGCGCCATCCAGTCCGTTGTCCACAGCGGGCTTCTGTCCTCCCCCCCAGCTACCCTGTTCCATCCCAGTAACAAAATACAATCCTAACTGTATCAAAAAAAAAAAAAAACAGAAACGCAGGCGGACCTATGTAGCGGCGTCGCGTTCCTTTTACTGTTCATCTTTGACGGTGGTCAGACAACAGCCCATCCGACGTGTTTGTTACCGCATCATGGTGTTGTTTTCTGTTGCTGATAGAGGAAGGTCACTGATAGTATCGGAGACGTAAGGTTTTCCGAAATTATAAATTTTTTGGAGGCTGTATTCGAAAATTTTTCAAATTAAACAGCACTATAATACGTTACGTCATAGAAATACAGAGGGGTCCCAAAAACTGTATCTACTGTTTAAAAGTCCATAACTTGCAAACTAATTGACGGAGTTGTCTCATTTTTGGTGAAAGTGTAGCGTAAAGTCCAACTTAAGATATCACTGTAGGTGTTCGAAATGATCACACACAAACGATGTCGCCGAACTGCAGCACGAACTACTGACTGCAACGTGTTCAGTTGGACATTTGCACATGAATGTACGATGGATTCTCGAAGTTCATCCAATGTGCGTGGCTTTTGTCGATAAACGACGTCATTTAGTGTTCCCCACAGCTAAAAGTCCAGAGGGGTTAGGTCTGGAGAACGTGGTGGATACTCCACAGCACCTCTACGGTCTATCCATCTTCCTGGCAGATTTTCGTCGAGATACGCCCTAACACGATTTTGGTAGTGGGCTGAGGCACCATCTTATTGAAAGTAAACTATTGCGTCTCCATACAAGTCTCGGATGGCAGGTAAAATGGATGTCTGAAGCTTGTGAAGGTACACCTCACCGGTAACTGTGCTGTCAAAGAAGAATGGCCCAATCTAGCCCCGGTAAGGCAACCCACACCACACATTTACTCCTGGCAAATTCACAGCTTTGTCTACATGGACGTTCGGATTTTCAGCGGACCAGTAGATGCAATTGTGGCGATTTACTGTACCATTGAGTTTGAACTGTGCCTCATGAGACCACACAATCATCTCTGCAAACTCTTCATCATTGCGCTCCATGTTAGTAAACATCTGGGTAGTCCACGTTCATTGCGTGTAGCAATCGTTGGATGTAGCACTTCCACTTTGCTGTCTTCAAAATTCGCCGAACACTTGAGCGACTCACTCCAGTTTCACGGGCACACTGTCTCACACACTTCTGTGGTGAGCGAGTGAATTATTGTAACACACGACAAGAGTTAGCTGGACTTGTTACTGTTACAGGTCATCCAGATCGTTGTTTGTGTACACCTTTAACACAGCCTTCGGCTTCAAATTTGTCTTGAATGCGACGAAACGTTTAACGTGTCGGTGGCTCTGTTTGATACTCATTTCGCCATTGCCGTTGAACCTTATTAATGTTTTCGTACTTAAAATACCACTTCAGAACTGACTTCCTTTAATCGAATGTAAGCCTTGCGGCAGCCATGTTTACTCGAGTAACTAGGTGCAACTAAGAACAAAACATTGGCTATCTGGCGACTGTCATTGACAAAACAAAAGAACGCAATACAACGGTTGTGTGGCGATTGCCGAAACTATTACACTACCAAAGATGAGACAACTCCGTCAATTAGTTTACCAGTTATGGTCTTTTAAATAGTGGATGCATTTTTTTGGACCCCTGTGTATAAAACTCAGTGCCCTAAGAATATACGTTCATTGCTATTTTAATATTTTTTCCACTCTTTAAATTTCGATCGTTTAAGGCTCTAGAGGTATGTATCGAACATGAAACAGTAACGTGTAAAAACATTTTTGTTACAAAAAAGTTTCAACTTGGTCATTAAAAGTTATAAAAAACAAATTTCATGTCTACATCTACATACATGCTCCGCAAGTCAGAGGGTATCTTGGACAACTACTGGTCATTTCCCTTCCTCTTCCACTCGCAAATAGAGCTAGGGACTCCTTACGAGCCGTAATTGATCCTATCTTCGCGGTCCTTACACGAAATATATGCTGGCGCAATAGAATCGTTCTGCAGTGAGCTTCAAATGCCGGTTCTCTAAAGTTTCTCGATAGTGTTCCGCGAAAAGACAGAGGTTTCACCGTCGGAGAAAATACTTTCGAACAAGCAAGAATTCATAATAAAGTTGTAAAGTTAAAGTTCTGAACAGAATACCAAATCAAAATTAGTTTATCCTTAGTAAAATATTTATCACGACTAGCGAGTATATGGACACAGTTCTCGTGGGCCCAATCCTCAAAAACGTGGCATTGACTCCAGTCTTCTTCGAAGGATTCTTTGATCGTACACTGGCGTTTCCTGTTCATCTCTCAGAGATCTAAAAAAAAAAAAACCTTATTGTGTTCTAAATTAGGTTCCATGGTCACAGTATTGTTTTTCCGAAAGGCTTTAAATCTATCACCTAGTTACCTAGTTTACATCTTGGAACTGAATGTGCTTCCTTCGTGTTATTTTCACCCCATTTATATCATGGTTTCTCTACATTTGCATATTAAACAAGAAAAAAAAAAACAAAAAAATGGCCATGTACGAGTAAGACTTGCGTTCTGAAAATTCAGTACAACCTTATGTGTACAGACAGTCCATCAGTCCTGGGAATCGAGAATTTCGACAATTTTTGCCTATTATCGATACTGATACTGCAAGAAATCGGTGCCGGGTATTCATAGACTTGCGAGAATGTTTTAAGTTTTAAGTCGGATACTAAATGACAAAAGAAATATTTTTCGTGTAACATAACTACATACACTCCTGGAAATGGAAAAAAGAACACATTGACACCGGTGTGTCAGACCCACCATACTTGCTCCGGACACTGCGAGAGGGCTGTACAAGCAATGATCACACGCACGGCACAGCGGACACACCAGGAACCGCGGTGTTGGCCGTCGAATGGCGCTAGCTGCGCAGCATTTGTGCACCGCCGCCGTCAGTGTCAGCCAGTTTGCCGTGGCATACGGAGCTCCATCGCAGTCTTTAACACTGGTAGCATGCCGCGACAGCGTGGACGTGAACCGTATGTGCAGTTGACGGACTTTGAGCGAGGGCGTATAGTGGGCGTGCGGGAGGCCGGGTGGACGTACCGCCGAATTGCTCAACACGTGGGGCGTGAGGTCTCCACAGTACATCGATGTTGTCGCCAGTGGTCGGCGGAAGGTGCACGTGCCCGTCGACCTGGGACCGGACCGCAGCGACGCACGGATGCACGCCAAGACCGTAGGATCCTACGCAGTGCCGTAGGGGACCGCACCGCCGCTTCCCAGCAAATTAGGGACACTGTTGCTCCTAGGGTATCGGCGAGGACCATTCGCAACCGTCTCCATGAAGCTGGGCTACGGTCCCGCACACCGTTAGGCCGTCTTCCGCTCACGCCCCAACATCGTGCAGCCCGCCTCCAGTGGTGTCGCGACAGGCGTGAATGGAGGGACGAATGGAGACGTGTCGTCTTTAGCGATGAGAGTCGCTTCTGCCTTGGTGCCAATGATGGTCGTATGCGTGTTTGGCGCCGTGCAGGTGAGCGCCACAATCAGGACTGCATACGACCGAGGCACACAGGGCCAACACCCGGCATCATGGTGTGGGGAGCGATCTCCTACACTGGCCTTACACCACTGGTGATCGTCGAGGGGACACAGAATAGTGCACGGTACATCCAAACCGTCATCGAACCCATCGTTCTACCATTCCTAGACCGGCAAGGGAACTTGCTGTTCCAACAGGACAATGCACGTCCGCATGTATCCCGTGCCACCCAACGTGCTCTAGAAGGTGTAAGTCAACTACCCTGGCCAGCAAGATCTCCGGATCTGTCCCCCATTGAGCATGTTTGGGACTGGATGAAGCGTCGTCTCACGCGGTCTGCACGTCCAGCACGAACGCTGGTCCAACTGAGGCGCCAGGTGGAAATGGCATGGCAAGCCGTTCCACAGGACTACATCCAGCAACTCTACGATCGTCTCCATGGGAGAATAGCAGACTGCATTGCTGCGAAAGGTGGATATACACTGTACTAGTGCCGACATTGTGCATGCTCTGTTGCCTGTGCCTATGTGCCTGTGGTTCTGTCAGTGTGATCATGTGATGTATCTGACCCCAGGAATGTGTCAATAAAGTTTCCCCTTCCTGGGACAATGAATTCACGGTGTTCTTATTTCAATTTCCAGGAGTGTATTAACAATATTAGGATTTTTTTCTGTACGTCTACGGTGAACTGTGCTTCCTTCAAACTTCCGTGTTTCTAGGTCAACGGCAAGTACTCTATATGTTTTGATGAGTGAAATCTGTGCCATAAATGGCCATATCTTTTGATTGCATAGCCTTAGGACCTTCAGTTTTCAACACAGTTAAGGGCCAGTATACCTTAATACGTGACATAAATTTTAATTGATTCATCTGCTCATTCCTGGCAAAAACTGTTTTAACAGTGAGACAGACAGACAACAAAGTGATCGTAGGGTTCCGTTCTTACCGATTTAGGTACGGAACCCAAGAAACCATAAAACTTAAAAGTTTTGGTGCTATCCGTTTTGTCCGTTACAATCCGAAATTGTTTTGTCTCACTCTGCTCGACCATGCACTGTGATAGTGTAACATTACCATAGTACTTGGGTTGACATTGTCACAGCCTACAGTATAGAAAATAATATCAGTTGTATCTTTTATAAATGTGGTCTCACATATCGATACCAACCTCGGGCGTCACAGTTGGCAACGGAATCGCAAATTTTCGTCTGACGCCGACAGCGGTTGCACGGGATCTGACGGACCCAATGTTGTGCACCCGCTGAGAGCACCCTTTGCCGCAGCATTATAGGCCGGCCAGCGGCAGCCACTCTCCCCAGTCGCGCTTGGGGCCTCTTCACTACGACACCATCTTTCGTCCTTAATACAGTGAGCCGCCTCTTTGTACGCATTTTCATAGCTGAACTCTGTTTGTTGCTGCATTACTCTTCATATGTTTGGAAAAGTACAAGATCAGCAAATCTTGTGTTTGCGGTATCATCTTGTTCGCTAATCATTTCTGATTCTGTCCAGTTTCACTACGACGACAGGCCGCTCCACTCTGTAGCCCACCTCTCCTTCCCACTGTGTATGAAGTCGTAAATAATAATATAAAAATGAAATGTTACGTACAAACAAAACGCAACTCTGCAAAGTGAACTTCGTGCACTGCAAAACTCACTACAAACAGGTAACTTGATTCCTCTCCTAAAAGCATAGTTGTTTTGATACAAATTCGTGTGAGCGGTCACACAGCAGGTACCGACTGGTGCTTCGAGTAGCGCTGGAGTTTAGGAACAGCTGTCCTCCAATACGGATGTAATTATTATAACTGCCCCTAGTGTTATATGCATCCATACAAAAATCTTTGAAATTTGCGGTCGGTATTCCTGTTTACTAAGCCGTAACTTACCTTGCGGGCTTTAAAATATAAAAATGAAATGAGGTAGCCCTCAACTACGTACCCTCAGACTTAGAGTTGAAATATTAAAAGTTTTGGCTGGTTTCGTTGTCTGGGGGCTGGGATACGTAGTTGCCGCATTACAAGGCAAATACTGCTGAGTCTACAGTATACAATATGAATATACACATGAATCGAATGGTCGAAGGTTCCTATCACTCGGAAATTGCGAATTTTGAATGTAACATAGAAATTTATAAGTGAAAGATTGCAATTAACGATTTTAAATGATGAGTGCGATAGCAGAAGTACCTTTAAGAATGCTGTTTATTACTTCAAAACACTTCTTGGTGTCGATGGTCCAGCAATTAAATAAAATATAAGTTGCATAACAGGGAAACAATAGATTCCTAATTCACGTAATTAGTTGTGAACAACAACATAGCTCGCGAGATATTCACTTGTAAAGGCATACTACGTCTTCACTGCAGAAGCGACGGAAATCTCGCAAGTGCACACGTCGGCACTACTCTCCCGCGACCACACGCAAAACTGCTCCACTCTGCAAGTCTGTCCTGTGACCGTACGTCGCTGCTTCCCCGTCCAGCCCTCCCCGTATACTGTGCGATCCGATGCTCCATACAGTCTCTCCATTCTTTGGTAGTCGCCTACCGTAGTAACGAGCGCCGGGATTGGCTAAAGCACTCCCGCCATGCCTCCAAACCAACGCACACTCACAAACATATTGAAAACACATACGAACTACTGGATTTACATTTAAATAACTTGAAATTAAATAAATATTTCTACGGCTGGACCATAAACACGCTGTAACACACATTATTAAATACACAAACAAATTAAATAAACATATATCAAAGGAATAGCAGGCCAGTAGCCTAATGTCTCTGTGCTTTCTAAAACACAGTAAATATTTCACCAATTTCTTCATGAGTAGTATATATTGGATATAAACAAAGACATAGACGAATAAATATATTTATAAGCGTGCTGCTACCGTTTTTTCGCGTAACTATGGAGTACTTATTGCCTGACGCGATCGATAGTAATCGGCCACTTTGACCTCCAATGACTCCAGTACTATTCAGGTTAAATGTCTGTAATTCATACTAATTTAGGTTTACAAATGTGTGTGAAATCTTATGGGACTTAACTGCTAAGGTCATCAGTCCCTAAGCTTACACACTACTTAACCTAAACTATCCGAAGACAAACACACACACACACCCATGCGCGAGGGAGGACTCGAACCTCCGCCGGGACCTGCCGCACAGTCCGCGACTGCAGCGCCTGAGACCGCTCGGCTAATCCCGCGCGGCTTAGGTTTACACTAATAGCTTTCTAAAGACGAGTCGGTCGACAAACTTGTACAATTTACAATCAGATACTAAACTTTAAACTAATAAAGATATTAATGCGCTTTCAAATCTTTAAGCTCACTACCCTTTATGTAATGTGGTTTTCTCACGATGTATGGCTGCCACTACATCGGCCCTTATGTGATTTTGTCTGGCTCTAAAACGTTGGTTCCCTGCGAATGTGTATTAACTGGATTGTGGACCAGGGTTCGTAATTCTGTCTTAAGAGCCATTATTGTTCTGACATATATACCGTGTGTGGGCTTCACTAATATAGTAATGTAATTTTTATATTCTGGCTGTATATGCCACTGTGCGTAACTCTCTCGGCGTAAGCGCCACCTGCCTTTTTGATGTATAACTGTACCAAGGCTCCCATACTGTTATAACGGGAGTGTTACAAACTTTCTTTCTTTCTATTGTTACTTTATCTAAGGACGTTATTAATACTGATAATTTACACGTTGCTTTTGTACGCCAATCGGCACATGGTTCGCGCCATGAGCGTCACCTGCCCTGGCCGCAGAGTAACTACGCTGGCCGATTACACTCAGTCGGTTGTGAGCTCTGCAACATCCATGTACTAATTTATATTTACGGGACAAACCCTATTTCTAGGGCTATATTTTAATTTTGACAAATGGATTTATGCCGATATTTGAAAAACGGCGATGATACATCAGTCCATACTAATGTAAAATTGTAAGTACCAGTCGTCGTTCTCATATTTTTGTAATGCAAGAGCTCTCTAATTTGTGTTAAAATCTATTCTTGACTTAAGATTCATACCTTTCTAATGTAAGCTATGATGTTCATTGTCCTTAGGCCGCCTTCTGAAGAAGACAAATTTAAATTTCTTGAAACCTAGGTAAAGAATTCTTTATCCATTGCAACTGGTCGGCTGTTTATAATTTTATTACGTGGAACCGTTGCTGTTGTGCAGCTATGTTTAAAATACAAAAAAAAATAATAAAGATATTGAAAATCTGATTACACCATCAGAATCGTCGTGCAAACAGTTGTAATATGTATGTTTCTTTTTAAGGTATCGTGATTCCTCTGGCTATTATTAATTACTGCATGAACTGTGAAATGTCTGACATTGTGGTTTCACAAAGCCCGCCATCTTTGGCACTCCCGGCATACAAATCTCCTTCATCGACACAAAGCACAGTCCTCGTCACGGCGTCAACATGGAATTGCCAGCCACGCAGTCGGCCTGGACCACGCGTTGTGGCTACCCCTCTTCTCCCGGCTGATGCTCGGCACTACACGGCCTCTGAGGAGCCGCGGCCTGCCGAACGGTCACTCCGAGTGTCCTCGCCTCTCTCTCTCCACACTATAGAAACTACTGTACATCTGCTAGTGATTTCAGTATTGGCTAGGCAGTTAGTTGTAATGACGCTCCCGTTAGCCACTGGCGCCAGGTGCGACGTTTGCGCAGTTTTCCGTTTTTTGAGTGCAAAAGACGTTAAACCAATCGCAATTCATCGACAGTTAACAGAAGTTTATAGGGAAGTCGTCTGTGGATGCCAGAAATGTCCGCAAGTGCTGTAGAGTGTTTGCAGATGGTCGTACTGGAATTTATGACGAGCAAAGATGGGGAGACCACCAATTCACGAAGAGACAATTGCAAAGGCTGAACAAATCGTGCTCTAAGATCGGTAGATCACTCTCAGTGAGCTCTTTGTTCCTGAGATTTCACGGACTTTGACTGAAGTGTTGAAATTTCGGAAGGTGTGCGCAAGATAGATCCCAGGAAAGCTAACAGAAGGCCACAAACGACAACGCGTTGAAATTTCTCTCCAATTTATTCAACGTTACTCAGGTAAAGAGGACAACCTTTTGGATTCAGTAGTCAAGGGTGGGGGGGGGGGGGGGGGGGGGAAGAACCTAGGCTTTCCACTGCAACCTTAAATCAAACATCAGTCAGGTGACTGGCGAGATTCCGATTCAGATTGATTCAAGCCGCGGAAATTCAAAGGAGCACAGTCTGCCGATGAACCCATGTCAACCGTGTTTTGGGATCTAAAGGGGACATTGTTGGTCGACTTCATGGTTCCTGCGACAACTATAAGTGCCGGCAGGTATTGTCGGACATTAAAAAAACTCAAACGGGCAATTAACGAGGAATGTTGAGCAACGGCATAAGCCTTCTCTACGACAATGCTCGCTCTCCCACATCGCCCGTCAAACCGCGGATCTCCGGTCACAGTTCGGACGTGACGTCCTCACCCATCCACCCTGTAGTCTAGACTTGGCGCGCCAGTTACTACCACTTGTTTCCCAAGTTGAAAGAACACTTGTCTGGAAGGCGCTTCAGTGACGATGCCGAGGTGAAAGATGAGGTCTGATGCTTCTTCAATAGCATAGCGGCGGGCTCATGTGACATTTTACGAAAACTGCTACAGCGTTTGCAAAAAATTCATCGATCGAAAATGCAATTTCGTGGAAAAATAAAAAAAAGTTCAAGCTTCAAAACTGTGTACAGTTAGGTGTAAATAAATGTTCCTGTATATATATATATATATATATATATATATATATATATATATATATATATATATTGACATACAAAATACTTTCTAAAGCACTTTTAAATAGAATAGAGGAACAAGCAGGACCTAATATAGGAGATTATCAAGCAGGATTTACAAAAGGTAGATCATGTGCAGAACAGATTCTTAATTTAAAAACAATTTTGAGAGTGAGGGCTATACAAAATAAAAATACAGTAGTTACTTTCGTAGACTTCAAGAAGGCCTACGACTCAGTTGACAGACAAACACTATTCCAGATACTTTATGAATCAGGGATAGATGAAAACACCAGAAGACTTGTTGAACAAACGCTCACAGATACAACATCAAGAATTAAGTTTCAAAGCGAAATTTCTGAACCATTCAAAATCAAAACAGGAGTTCGACAAGGTGACGGACTGTCCCCAATTCTCTTTAACTTGGTTTTAGATAAAGTAGTAAAAACATGGGAAAACACAATAAAAAACAGAGGCACAAAGGGTATAAGCATGGGCCAAGGAAAGAACAAATTTGAAGTAAAATGTTTAGCCTTTGCGGATGATATGGCATTGATAACTGAAAACCGAACAGACGCAACAGTTATGCTTGATATGTTACACGAGATTGCTGAAAAGACTGGGCTAAAAATATCCTACGAAAAAACCGAGTATATAGAACACAAACATAATACAGAAAAGTTTATGAAAACAAAGTATGGAAAAATTAAAAGAGTTGATAGATTCAAATACCTTGGGGAATGGATCCAAGCCAATGGACTGGATAACACAACAAATAAAGAAAGAATAAAAAAGTTGGAATTTGCATATAAATTAACACAAAACTACTACAATAAGAAATCAATATCCATACAAGCAAAGATTAAACATTATAATTCAGTTATTAGGACACAAGCAACATATGGATCAGAGTGCCTAACATTGATTAAGAAAGGCGGATTAAGAGAACTAGAAAAAAGAGAGAGAAAAATATTAAGAAAAATTCTAGGTCCTGAGAAAAACAAGGAAAACAGGTGGATTAAAAGGAGAAATGAAGACCTATACAAAAATACAGAAAAGATCACAGATACAATGAGGAAGAGACGGCTAAAATTTTATGGAGATTTAAAAAGAATGGAAGAAACACGAATTAAAAAGAAAATTTTTAATTACGTTAGTAAGCTGAAAAACACCGTAGGATGGATAGAAGCAGTAAAGAAAGACGCCAACAAAATAGGTGCTACAGAAGAAATAATACGTGACAGGAATAACTTTAGGCTACTTATAGAAAACGCAAACTATGAAGAAGATGCGCCAAAACCTCGACCCAAGAGAGTGTGGACAGATGAGCAGAGACGAGCAGTTGGCGAGAAAATGAAGAAGTACTGGGAAGAACGGAAGAAAAAGAAACACCATAAGTCTTAAGTTGTATGCGGTCCATAGCTGGCCAAATTCATAATTAAAAAAAAAAAAAATTTTAAAGTTGGAGACCTTACTTTTGAGATCCCCGTCGTACACTGCACGCAGACTCAACGTGCAGTTCTGGCGGTATATGGGCCAAATGCAGTGTCGCGCCCAGCCGATGTGAAATAGTGTCAGCAGTTTCAAATAAACCGCACACACCTTGGTAATGCTGATCGCGAAGAAGATCCGTCGACATCGAGCACAGTCGACAATGTCCAAGCAGCCGAGGAACTTTTGTGTGAGCTGAAAGGACATCTGGGGAAAAGAGATTTTCCAACGATAAGGACGTTTGCACAGCTGTTCTCGAATGACTCCATGATCAAAGAAGGAAATTAGAGCGTCGAGGAATTGAACGATTGGTAGGATTTCCGTTCGTTGTTTACTGGTAATAGACGACTGTGTTGAAAAATGGCGTCACGTATCTGTGTCACTATGTAGTGTAGTGCAGCATTCAGTAAGAGTTACGGTGCCTCTCATAATAATGTGTAACTTACTTTTTGAAGTTACCTCGTATTACGAACGCCAGGACGACCTCAGAAAAGGCTCCTGCGGTGTTGTGAGAATCTGAAAGTGCATTGAATGGTTCAAATGGCTCTGAGCACTATGAGACTTAACTTCTGAGGTCATGAGTCGCATAGAACTTAGAACTAATTAAACCTAACTAACCTAAGGACATCACACACATCCATGCCCGAGGCAGGATTCGAACCTGCGACCGTAGCGGTCGCTCGGTTCCTGACTGTAGCGCCTAGAACCGCACGCCACTCCGGCCGGCGAAAGTGCATTGAAGTCGGAGGTAGAATCTATGAAGCTCAAATTTGAACGTATTCATTTCTCTTTGCTTAGCAAAAAAAATGTTCAAATGTGTGTGAAATCTTAGGGACTTAACTGCTACGGTCATCTAAATTATCCTAAGGACAAACACACACACACACACACACACACACACACACACATATGCCCGAGGGAGGACTCGAACCTCCGCCGGGGTCAGCCGCACAGTCCATGGCTGCAGCGCCTGAGACCGCTCGGCTAATCCCGCGTGGCTTTGCTTAACACATTCAGTGGGTATTTGCAGTTACATTGTTACAGCTGTGTCTTTAAAACTAATGAAAACTGAACGCATGTAATATGGAATATTTTATTCGAATTAGTCTGTACTACCGCCTCCTAAAACAACTGCCGTATCTCAGTCTATCTTTTCATTATCGTACAGTCACAAATGCAGCATCGTTGAGCTCGGAGATTATCGGTCGGTGCACGTAGCGGAATTGTGCAGCCGGCGTGATTTGCGATACAAATATAGTCGTCGCACGGTCGTCCCAGTTGCCCTTCTGTTCTCACTGGCATTCAGCGGATAACCTACGGCTAATCGGCTTACAAGACCGTCTGGATGAAGAAGAAGATGTAACACGGGGAAGCGATAGTTTGTGGAATTTTCCCATCAGCAGTGCTGATTTAAGGTCACTCTCCTGCACTGGCTATGGCAGCGTTCCCGACAATCTCTCACGAGGCCTGCTACGCCCATAATGGCTGCTAAACGCCGATCCCATAACTACGGCTAACGGTCCCGCCTCGTCGCTGCCGCTTTGACCCTCGCCACAAATTGCTGTGTAGGAGCACCAGCAGAACGCCGCGCTCCGCGTGGGCCCAGTCCGGCATCGGCCGACTCTGCGCTGTCGGTGATCGGAACACCTGTCCGGTTTTAAAACCATTCGTTTCCGGTGCACTGCGAGATGCTCTGTGACAGAGGATTACTCCAACTTGTTGATAGCTCAGTCAGTAAGGAACGGTTTTTTGAATCTGTTATCTGCACAGTGGTGTCATTTGGGTTGCAAGGCATACGTCTTATGTATCATACACTTACGTACTGGCGGACAGGGACACTTGAGCACTGCGGAGGTTGGTTATAAACATCACAAGAAATAAGAGGAAGGAATCACTTGTGAGTTCGTAAACGCCTCCATCGGTCCATCTAGCACAATGGCTGTGAGTAAGGAGTTCAAAAGCATGGGATCCAATACTCGTGCATATCTCGTAACGCACACACTTTTGTAGTCAATGAGATGTAAAGAGCGACGCTACTGGCTTGTGGATTACTGAACGTATTTTCTGTAGTAAGATTCTGTGTTGTACGGACCGAAATGATTTTCAGCGGCGAAAAAATGATTCTTTCGGTTTGTTCTTCAACTTGGATGAGGTCTATTTTTTACAAGCTTGAGCTGACTGATAGAATATGTTGTAGGATTTTGCTACGGGCGGCCGGTGTGGCCGTGCGGTTCTAGGCGCTTCAGTCTGGAACCGCGTGACCGCTACGGTCGCAGGTTCGAATCCTGCCTCGGGCATGGATGTGTGTGATGTCCTTAGGTTAGTTAGGTTTAAGTAGTTCTAAGTTGTAGGGGACTTACGACCACAGCAGTTGAGTCCCATAGTGCTCAGAGCCATTTGAACCATTCTTTTACATATTTTCCGCGGAGAGAGGTGGCACAGCGGTTTAAGCCATGTGAATTTAACAACTCTACTCGTGACTGCAAACCCCATCCGTTTTCGGTGGTTTCCTCTAATTGCTTACTGTGAATGGCCGTGTTCTTACCTGCAAAACGACACGGCTGAATTCCTTCCCTACGAGCTTGTGGGCATCCTCTGGTTTCTGGTTATCTCGCCATAGATGCGACGTTAAACCTTGGTCTTACTGCCTTCCTAATTTATTTGCTATAACTTGGAAGGTACAAGTGAGTCTTGTAACTGCGTAATGTACAGTGTGCACCATCACTTTGCTCACGAAGAAATTACTGCGCTACATTGATGTTGTTAACATCAGCTTACAAGTGTGACGTCGGAAACCTGTAAACAGTGCTTGGAGAACTTTCATCTTTCTGGGCAGTCGAGTTCTACACTTTCTGGCTCTTGTTCAAAAGCCTTGGACACACACCCAGATTTTCTAGACGAGTGTGACTTTGTGGGTGTACAGGGCATTGAGTCTGTCGTCATTGACCGACATGTGGTAGTTTGTAACTGTGTTGTGTGTGTGTGTGTGTGTGTGTGTGTGTGTGTGTGTGTGTGACGATTGATTATATTCAAGTAAAGGACTGTCTGGACGATCTCCATCGAGCATCTGTCGTGTTTTGACAATACACAAAAGGAGGCTTACTAGGCAATGCTACTTTTTCGCGTGTGTTGGATGCCATCTCTATGAAGCCGGCTACAAAGATCAGGCGTTTTCCGCGGTACTTTTTAAAAATTGTATCTTTAATCTTGGATATTTTCATAGTTACCGCGATTAAATCCGGTGTACGTGCGATCAGTTTATCATCTCGTTTCGTGCTTCGTTATTGCTACGACCTTTCAGCTGGCTCTCAGAATTGAGAGTCTTGGTTATCATTAAGAGGCAATTTTGTTAGAAGTAGTAGCAATAGTAGTAGTAGTAGTAGTAGTAGTAGTAGTAGTAGTTTTATTCATCCGTGTATGACTTTAAAAGAATATTGACATGTCATTGTGCTAAAAAAATGACAATAACATAATTCATTTACACAGGCATCTACATATATATTTACAGTTCTAGTTCGACAAGGGTATGATAAAAAATAAAATTTATTCAAACAGTTGGTGTACGCACCCAGTTATAAATGTCTGTCTTTTAGGAACTCTTTACTTGTACTGCTACTATTGTTCCCAAACTTCCTTTAATATTTTAATTTACTTTTTTTAACACGCTCCTATTTTACAAGTTACGTTTTTATAACAAATTTCTGCACTATGTAGTGCCATTTAATAGTGCGTGGGCGTTATAGTACTATTGCGTGCTTTACACAAGACGACTCAGTTGCCCCGTTAGTGAGATAGGTGAAGGTGGCAAACATCTATTCAGTGGTGTGTGAGTGTGTGTATTGGAAAAATGCAGTCAGTCTACGAAAGACTCGTGCGACCCATGCAGTATTTGTCAACTGCGTGGGACCGATATCAGGTAGGATCAACAGAGGCTATTTCAAGATGCAAAGAACGGCAGCACATATGGTCACAGGTTTTTCTGAGAGCGTCTCGGAACTGCTGAAAAATTCGAACTGCCAGCCGCTTGAAGATAAAACCAACTATCCCGGGAACGTACTTACAAAGTTTCAAAAACCAGCATTAACTGAGGAATCTAGTAAAGTGCTTCAGCCTGCTACGTGTCGCTTCCGTTGACCGAGACAAGATTAAACTACAGGGTGATCAATCGTCAACGCAGCCGCTTTCGCAGCGTGCGATCGGCCGGCTGCTCTCCTCGCGGCGCGGGTGACCGCAGGTCCGCAGTAAGTCAAGTATAGATTCTCGCGTGAGTTATCTCTAACATACTCCAACAAAAACACTTCAAAAGTAAAATAAATTACCCACGAAACCAAAGCAAGGAGATGCTGGAACTGCCTCCAATCGTTGTTCGAGCATGTCTGACACCTGCTTAGGAAATTGCTCATTACACTCTGCAGTTCCATTTGAGAATTGGCAGCAATTTCTTGGCGAATGTTAGTTTTAAGTTCATCTAAAGTGTGTGGGTTTGAGTTATACACTTTCTCTTTTAATGCTCCCCAGAGATAAAAATCGCAGGGGTTAAATCGGGGGAACGAGGAGGCCGTGTGTTCTTAGCGATAACTGTATCTTGAAACACGCCACGAATTTCCTGTAATGAGAAGTTGGCTGCATGTACCGTCGCATAGTCCCGCTGGAAGGTCGTTAAAGCACGTTCTCTCTCAGTTAATTGGCCAAAGAAAGGCCTCAAAATGTGTTCCACATATCTTTCAGTATTAGTTGTTTCCTGAGAAAAAAGAACATTCCATTCTCTCACACCTTATTCCGCAGCACACTACTGCTTTTCGGTCATGCAGGGGTGCCTCGTGCTTTTCAGAACTCCAGTAACGGTTATTTTGTGAATTGATGTGTCCACTTAGGTGAAATCATGATGCGTCCGAAGAGAAAGTTACGTGAGAGATCACTTTCTCTGTCATGCTCCCTATTCAGACCCCATTCAGAAAACCGCAATCTTTTAGCAGAGTCACCCTGTTTAAGTTCGTGCACTGCAGTTATTTTGCAGTAACTTAAGTGACTTCTTACCCCTTTTGAACGGAACATATGAAAATCACATTTGCTGATAAAGACATGGGAATGAATTTCTAGGAGACTTTTCCAGAGCATGTACAATGTTATCCAGTGTTTCTTCGGTGAGTACTATACGCGGTCGTCTGTTTCCTGTCAAGAACACTTCCTGTTCCACGAATATTGTTGACAAATCGATGAATGATACTCCGATTAGGAAACGGAAAATCATGAAATTCCTCTTACAAAAATCTTCTTACGACATGCGCTGATTCTGTAAACATGTATAATTCGTGCATGTATACCCTTTGGCGAATAGGATAGTTGTATTTTCCCATTTCACTTAAAACACTTTTCACTGAATCCACTTGCGTTGCGTCGCCCAACATACGCGTGTAACCTGCGCAAGACATCTACACAAACTAGGCCTCGCAGCGGAAGGGAAATATGAGACGCCGCGCCAGCGCTGCCGCCGACAGGCTACCGGTGGGGACAAAATCCCCGCCAGGCGGTTAAGGATTGATCACCTTGTAGAATGAATTTTCAGTCTCCGGTAGAGTGTGCATTGATTTGAAACTTCTTGGTAGATTAAATCCGTGTGCCTGCCGGACTCGTACCTGAGACCTTCGCCTTTTGCGAACAAGTGCTGTAACGACTAACCTATTCAAGCATGACTGGACGAACCATCACACCTGTATTTCCTCCACTGTCTGTTCTCCTATCTTCCAAAATTCACAGAACTTCTCCTGCATACGTTGTGGGAGAATAACACTCCCGCAATAAAGCACATTGCGGAAAATGGTGCAAGCACGGTCTAGGCCCCTGGCATGGCCAGCTTTGGTGACCCGAGGGCCAGATTCACTTACATACTTGAACATCGCAGGGTCCGTCGTCACGTGACGTTAAATGTTTGAGGTAACGCACCAATATGAATGGCACCTGCTTCCCCACACTCCACGACAACGAATTACGCCTCTGGACTCGAGTTTTTAAGAGCATGTTCTTGTTGTTAGTCCCATCTTCGTATGTTTAGATTTATTTACGACATTTTACTATAGTTGTCGTAAATACTTCAGCTGCAAATTCTGCAATGCCATTGATAATGAAACAATGTTGGCCGTGCGGTCTAACGCACGGCTTTCCGGGCGGGAAGGAGCGCCTGGTCCCCGGCACGAATCCGCCCGGCGGATTTGTGTCGAGGTCCGGTGAGCCGGCCAGTCTGTGGATGGTTTTTAGGCGGTTTTCTATCTGCCTCGGCGAATGCGGACTGGTTCCCCTTATTCTGCCTCAGTTACACTATGACGGCGATTGCTGCGCAAACAAGTTCTCCACGTACGCGTACACCACCATTACTCTACCACGCAAACATAGGGGTTACACTCGTCAGGTGTGAGACGTTCCCTTGGGGGTCCAAGGGGGGCCGAACCGCACAATAACCCTGGCTTCGGTGTGGGGCGGCGGAGGGGTGAAGTGGACTGCGGTAGTCATCGTGGGGTTGTGGACCACTGCGGCTGCGGCAGGGACGGAGCCTCTCCGTCGTTTCTACGTCCCCGGTTAACATAACATAACATGTTGATTTTAATGGTTGTGATGCTAACAATTCTTCCGTTATGTTGAACTCCACATCTACTCCACGATCACAAGTTACTAACTGAGCTGTGTCTCACAAATTAGTGCTCTCGTCCAAACCGACCCCAATAATAACTAGTTTGTTGACCAAGGTGTGGTTTCAATTGGCACATTTCGCAGCTAGTCGGTAATTATCGTTCCAATGTCGCCTACTGCCAACGTCTGCGATCTATCAGCGTGTAGCACAGACGTAGACAGTAAGCAGGAAATAACGTGTGTGTGTGTGTGTGTGTGTGTGTGTGTGTGTGTGTGTGTGTGTGTGTGTGTGTGTTTGTTGTTACCAGGGATCCAGAAGCGAAAATATTTTTCCCCACACCCCTTAACGGCAGTGAGCCATTTCCCCCCACTCTTCGCACGTACTTGAGCACATAGACCGTAACATTCCGTGTGCAGATTAAGAAACTCGAGGCGAGCCGAGCGTCGGCGGAAAAATCGGAAAATGCCTCCCAGAAGGAGTACAGTTGCCAATGCCTCGCTCTCCGTCATACGGGTTTCTTCCGCGGGGTGGATTGAAACCAATTGTGGGAGCGATCCGTGGCCTAGGGCAGTGGTTCCCAACATGTGGTCCGCGAGCTATGCCAGAGGGGTCCGCAAGATGCTATTAGAATAAAAAATATATTAAATATATGTCGTATTATAACAGACTTTTTGTTTTGGCCGCTTCCTGCATGAGCAGAGCTTTAGCGAACGCTAACTTCTGCGCCTAATCCCTTCCTAGAGCCAACTGACACTAGCACACTCTAGCGCAAAACTAGAATTAGATAGAGGCAAATAGTTCTGCTGTATGCCGTTAGACTGCGCTCGCTGCCCTTTTGCAGCTGATAACTGACAGTCACTTTACACAGAAACTCGCATTTCAGACGACAATTGGCCATTGTTAATTTATTGCCAGTGCTTTCACAGATCGTGTTGTTTACATATTCAATATTCTATATTAAAACACTAGTGTTGGTAAAGCATTGTTTTTCGCGGAAGCTACAGTTCGCGTAGTTAAAAATGGACCGTTGGTTAAAAAGTGGTTCGTTAAAACGAGAAAGGCCTACGGATGAAGAGGAAGGTAATGCTTTTGATGTTCAAGCAAGTAAGTCAGTGACTCTCGAACCGAAGTTGTCAGTGTCCATTCAACGTAAATCTTGCGTCCCTTGAACCTAACCCTTCCAAGATCAGCATTAAGCTTACTGGAAAAATTAGAAAATATAACTCTGATTACTTGTAAATGCAATCTCAAGTGTAGTATACTTGGCAAACCAATACACTCAGTTTTAATTTTTTCCTGCCATTTTCAGTTCATACTCAATTTTTTAAAGGAGTTTGTTATACTAAACACCCAGAATTGAAGACAAAGATTTTGAGCAATAATCAAAAATTTAACAACAGTGATGGCTAAATTGAAAAAGTTTTAAGCTCAATATTTTTTCAATAATGAATATGTCAATGTTTTTGCTAACAAGGGAACCTCCCCATCGCACCCCCCCCCCCCCCTCAGATTTAGTTATAAGTTGCCACAGTGGACGGGCCTTGAAAAACTGAACACACATCAGTCGAGAAAACAGGAAGAAGTTGTTTGGAACTATGAAAAAAATAAACAAAATATACAAACTGAGTAGTCCATGTGAAGATAGGCAACATCAAGGATAATATGTGCTCAGGAGTGCCGTGGTCCCGTGGTTTGCGTGAGCAGCTGCGGAACGAGAGGTCCTGCGTTCAAATCTTCCCTGGAGTGTAATATTACTTTCTTTATTTTCGCAAAGTTATGATCCGTCGTTCGTTCATTGACGTCTCTGTTCACTGTAATAAGTTTAGTGTCTGTGTTTTGCGACCGCACCGCAAAACCGTGCGATTAGTAGACGAAAGGACGTGCCTTTCCAATGGTAACCGAAAACATTTGATCGCAAGGTGATAGGTCAACCGATTCCTCCACAGGAAAACACGTTTGATATATTCTATACGACACTGGTGACGGCATGTGCGTCACATGACAGGAATATGTTGTCGACCCACCTAACTTGTACACTTGGCGAATGGATAAAAAGATTCTTCAACCTTGCCCGATTTAGGTTTTCTCGTGTATGTGATAATCACTCCCAAAAAAGTGATGGGAACGTAAGAGTTTGTCACATAAACTGCAACAAATTAATGCAACAGTTTCACAGTCGCACAGTTTTCTCTGTGCTCTGTCAAAACATGTTTTTAACGTTTTCAAATTTTTCCGTGTGTAGACCGTCAAATCCTGCATATGTCCAAGCAAATCTGAACATGTCCTGGAATTTTGGAGAGCGAAGTTGATTATGTATGAGTGCTTGAACTTTGATAATTGTCTGAAAATAAAAAAAATAAACTTTTTATTCGAGGGAAGACTTGAACCAAGGACCTCTCATTCCGCAGTTGCTCACGCTAACCAAGGGACCACGGTGCTCCTCAGCCCATACTATCCTTGATGTTGCCTATCTTGCGCATGGACTACTCAATTTGTATATTTTGCTTATTTTTTTCATAGTTCCACACAATTTCTTCCTGTTTTCTCGATTGATGTGTGTTGAGTTTTTCAAGGACTATTCACTGTGCCAACTTATAATTAAATCTTAGGGGGGTGCAATGGGGAGGTTCCCTTGTAAGTACCAAAAATAGAAAACGTATAAAAAGACTCTTAATTTGGCTTTTGTAGGTACTTGATACTATGATGACAAGGTACCAATCATGCTCGATGAGGGGGTCCTCGAGAAAATTTTGTTGGGAACCCCTGGTCTAGGGAATTGTTTGCAGCAACGTTCGACGTCTTCCAATGCGCACAGAGTCGTTTAAGCAACCGTTCTCCCATGATAAATGCACGAATGGAAGGCGAAGATCCTATAATGTGTGGTACAGTAGAAAGTGACTTTTGCCGTGCGCTTCACAGAGATCAGGTGGAGGGAGACGTAGTAGACACGCACTGGCGTGAGAAACCGCGGGTTGTATAGCGGGCGCCCGAGTCGCCGGCGGCGGCCCACCGTGGCCCGGAGAATGGCACGCGTTTCGGCCGGTGGGGGCGGATCGGTGGCGCGGCGTACGGTCCCGCAGGTGCGGTGCCTCGGGCAGCAAAGCGGCGGCGGCTGCGGCGGCGGCCGATCAGTCGATAAAGTAGCGGCCACGCCGCCGTAATAACGGGCCGGTCGATCAGGAATTGCGCCTTCCGGCACGCGGGGGAAGCCCGGCCCGGCCCGCGCCGCCGGCTCAAATGCTGCAGCCCCACACACGGCACGACAATGCGGGCGCCTGGCCGCGCTGCAGAACCTCCAGGGGCGGCGGCTCAACTCAGGGACACAAATCCTGAGGCGAGTAGGTGGCAGAACAATAGAGGGAACCACTACAGAATTTGGCGCTTTTTATTCGTGACGGGAACATCACATTACGAATTAAAAGTAAAGAAAAAGAGGTGCAGATTAAGGCAACGTAGCAGTAAAGTACATTGAGAGCGCTGCAAACACGTACAGGCTCGTTAATTAAAAAAAAGGAAGAATATCCTGAATATCTCCGATCGTTGTGAATGTAGAGTGTAGCCAGACACACTGAAAAGCTTGTAAGGGTGCTGCAGGGGAGATTGTGCTGAGAAATGCAGGTTGTATCAAGAAGAATCATCCAATTTAAAAAAATCATTAATGTTATTTGAGATATGTGCATGAACAACGTACTGTTGGAAAGAGCAAACTCTCGAGTTCTGCGTGGTTCCCGCTAGGCTTTCCAGAATTTGTTTTGTGCAGTTCCACGAAAGAAGGTGCATGGTCCATTTTTCTTTACATCTACATCTACATACATACTCCGCATTCCACCATACGGTGCGTGGCGGAGGGTACCTCGTACCACAACTAGCATCTTCTCTCCCTGTTCCACTCCCAAACAGGTCGAGGGAAAAATGACTGCCTACATGCCTCTGCACGAGCCCTAATCTCTCGTATCTTATCTTTGTGGTCTTTCCGCGAAATATAAGATGGCAGCAGCCCCAAATGCTGGTTCTCTAAATTTCCTCAGTAGCGATTCACGAAAAGAACGTCTCCTTTTTAGAGACTCCCACCAGAGTTCCTGAAGCATTTCCGTAACACTCGTGTGATGATCAAACCTACCAGTAACAAATCTAGCAGCCCGCCTCTGAATTGCTTCTATGTCCTACCTCAATCCGACCTGATACGGATCCCAAACGCTCGAGCAGTACTCAAGAATAGGTCGTATTAGTGTTTTATAAGCGGTCTCCTTTACAGATGAACCACTTCGGCTGTTTGGTTGGGAAACACTGCAGCATCCTCCGTACAGCGCGGATCTTTCAACGTGTGATATTTCACGACTTTGGGGACCTGAAGAAAGACCTTCTGGAATCTCGGTTTCAGGCGGACGAAAACTGGAAGAGTTGGTGCGGTTGTGGATCCGTCAGCGACTGACCGCGTTCAGTGTGATAAATGTCTTAACGCTGGTGGTGATTTATCTTTGAATGGAACCATTCCATGGTCCCATCCTGGAGAGTGTTCGGTTTTAATCTGACTACCCTTATACGATTCATCACAAAATTCTACCAATGAACCGAAGACGATTATCCGTTTTCCCTACAACTGCCATATAGGAATGCCAAATTGGATGGTTCTTTTTTATACCCCCGTAATTTTTGAGAAAAAAATTCGATATGTTGCGTCGTTCCGAGTTATTTAGCATTAAATTTAGTCAGTCAGGGTTCATATCGCTCTGCAATGTTACGCCCAAATATTTAATCGATGTGACTGTGTCAAGCGCTACACTACTAATGGAGTATTCAAACATTACGGGATTCTTTATCCTATTCATCTGCATTAATTTACATTTATCTATATTTAGAGTTAGCTGCCATTCTTTGCCGAGAACATTGTTACAGGAAGCATATATCTCGATATGCTTGAGAACTTTCTTTTCCCATAGTGCGAGACGGCTTCGAACGACTTCATTTACCAACAGGATGCGTCACCACCACACTGAAATCTGGAAGTTCAGGAATTTTTAAATCCATTACTGAACGATGGATCGGCCGCACTGGACCAAATGACTCAGCCTTATATTACTGGCCTCCAAGTTCACCCGACCTTACTGTACGTGATTATTTCTTGTGGGAATTTGTAAAAGACTCGGTTTATGTGCCTCTGTTACCAACAACAATGAATGAAGTGAGACATTGCATGACAGCAGCTGTGGGAGCTATTACTCAAGATATGCTCGCTGCAGTATGGGAACAATTTCAATACCGCATTGACAAACGTCGTGCATCTCAAGGGAGGCATATTGAACATCTTTGAAAACGTATGAAAAAAAAAAACACTTTTCGAGTTTCTCGTTCATCAAAAAACAATATTCATTGTATATGTTTATTACTTTCAGAAATATAGGAATGCCAAATTGGATGGTTCTTTTTGGTTCCACCTGTAATTTTTGAGAAAAAAATTCGATGCGTTTCGCCGTTCCGAGTTATTTAGCATTAAATTTAGTCACTCAGGGAGTTGTGCTCTCAAGCACTTGCACAAGCCAAAATCCGGTAATGCACAGACATCTGTGGATGGGTGAGTTACCACTTCTTCCAGTGTTCATTACCAGTTAAAATGTGCCTTTTTCGCCGTCCTGTGTGACCGAGCGGTTCTTGGCGCTTCAGTCTGGAACTGCGCGACCGCTACGGTCGCAAGTTCGAATCCTGCCTCGGGCATGGATGTGTGTGAGGTCCGTAGATTAGTTAGGTTTAAGTAGTTCTAAGTTCTAGGGAACTGATGACCTCAGATGTTAAGTCCCATAGTGCTCAGAGCCATTTTCTGTGCCTTTTTCGGACGTGATGAATTCCATCTAGGTGAGCAAAAGCTACGTTTGTTCGGTTTTGAGGACACCAAACGAAGAACGCGTTCGGCGACACCGCCTCTGGCACGCCACCTGAACTGCAACGATCTGATTGCCTAACTTCACTACTAAATAGCTCGGTAACGGTGCAACTTAACCGAATTTTCTTCTTAACAATTGTTCCTCAGCACCACGTACCCTGCAGCGCCCTTACAAGCTTCTTAGATATTTCTGATCACCTTTTATATGTACGTTTATGTATCTGAAGGTACTTGTCGCATCGCGATTATTCAACAAACGCAAATGCGATTGTATCACAACGAATTTAGCAATAGCTGTCAGCTGCAAAAGAAGAAATTAAGATATGTATTGTTTAGCGTCCAGTCAACTACTACGTCACTAGGCACGGAGCACAATCTCGGAATGTGGCAGCAAAGGAAAACTGTATCGTGAACTAGCGACCGCGGCAATGCTTCGCAACTGTTGCATATGTATGGGAATCGGTTATACGTCCTTACCTCCATTTCCCTCTTATCTCTGTTCATCTCCTCCTCCAGTTCCCATATCTCACCATCTCCTCCTCCCAACTGTCTCTCTCACATCCTCTTCCCATCTCTTTCTGTCCATCACCTCCTTCCCTCTTTCTATGACAATTTTACCCGCCCGTCTCTCTCTCTCTCTCTCTCTCTCTCTCTCCCTCCCTCCCTCTCTCTCTCTCTCTCTCTCTCTCTCTCTCTCTCTCTACTTTTCGTCCGTATGCGTGACCTTATTTGGAACTGATGTCGGTTAAAATGGAGGGGTAAGTCAATTAGGGTCATTGGTATACAGGATATGAGACACCTCTCATGCTGCTCGATCTGTGAGGATAGTAGTTTCAGTGACAGTATTTTCCATAGTTTCAATCTGCAGACGGATCGTATTACAAAGTTTCGGACGATTCAGATTGTGTTGTAGTATCCTAATCATAAGCCGAAAAGCCATACATACAACTTTCCTGTTTGTTTTCTGTTAGAGTTGTCCGTATATTTTTTGTTTAACAATGGTTATAAGGAGAAACAGTATACTGTGGGAGATACAATTACTTGTCTAATGTTTTGAATGCGTTACTATCGTAGTTAAACTGACTGCGAGAAAGAAAACTAAACAGCACTTGTCACTTCAAGAGATAGCGCAGCATTTTCTTTCTCACAGTAGGTTTTAACAGAAAACCTGTACGTCCCCCTAATTGTTTATTAGAGTGTCGTATAAACATTTGAAGTAAATGAGTCAAGAACTACGCGAGATTTTTTTGGCAACAACGTTATACAACGATTCATCTTTATGTAGTAGTGTAGATAAAGCCAACTGGCACACCATAGATAGAGCATTTCTCACATATATATATATATATATATATATATATATATATATATATACACACACACACACACACACAGAGTATATATTAAAGCAACATAAGAAAGAGAGATGTTTCTTGTACATTATCAGATTGCAAAAGATGAAAAGGTAATATTTGTCCAGTTCATGTGATCTCCATACGAACTTACTGCTTGCATCTGATAAGGTAATTTTACGAATGTACAGCTGTACCTATTTAACGGTGTTTTATGGTTAGTTATCTTTCAATGTTTGTGGCAAACGGCCTTGCCACTGTGGTAACACTGATAACCGCCAGGTAAGCGAAGTTAAGTGCTCTTGGGCTTGTTTAGGACTTGGATGGATAACCGTTCGGGTCTGTCGAGCGCTGTTGATAACTGGGGTGCACTCAGCTCTTGTGAGGAGCTACCTGGTTGAGAAGTAGTGACTCCTGTCACGATAGGTGACAACAGCCAGGAGAGCCGTGTGCTGACCCCATGCCCCTTGTCATCCGCATCCAGTGGCGCCCATCGGGTGAGGACGACACGGCGGTCGGTCAGGTACAGTTGGACCTTCGGAGACCTGTTCGGACAGAGTTTTTTGAACATTTGTAGTTTGAAACTCTGTCTGTCATTTTAGAGGTATGATCTGAGTTGTAAAAAATGAGAAACGAAGGTACCGTCCCTCACACTAATGCCACGTCTTGGCTACCACTTCTGTCTTTGTAATTAAAGTATCCACAATAAGCGTTCAACAAGAAAGACTGAGACATACAATGAACACCACTTTTAGTTGAATTGAGATCATAACCTTTCTCCTTGCAAACAAGTCTTAAAACAGTCACAGACAAATTATATTGACTTGAACACAAAACAGCACTTCAGCGGGAAGGCGTGTTAATGGAGGAAACAGAGTTCTGAACTGAAACTCTTGGCACACTTTGTGAAGAGACAAAATTGTGAAAGCCGCGCGGGATTAGCCGAGCGGTCTATCGCACTGCAGGCTGGTCCCGGCTGAGGTTCGAGTCCTCCCGCGGGCATGGGTGTGTGTGTTTGTCCTTAGGATAATTTAGGTTAAGTAGTGTGTAAGCTTAGGGACTGATGACCTTAGCAGTTAAGTCCTATAAGATTTCACACACACACAAAATTGTGAAGGGACTAATTGAATCGCCGGCCGTAGTGGCCGTGCGGTTCTAGGCGCTACAGTCTGGAACCGAGCGACCGCTACGGTCGCAGGTTCGAATACTGCTTCGGGCATGGACGTGTGTGATGACCTTAGGTTAGTTAGGTTTAATTAGTTCTAAGTTCTAGGCGACTTATGACCTCAGAAGTTAAGTCGCATAGTGCTCAGAGCCATTTGAACTAATTGAATCACAGTTCGCGATGAGGAATTTTCGAAGTCTGTTGAAGGCGAATTAAAGACCGACCCTTAAATATAATAAGTCCGCTGGTTGGTCGTCACTTTAGAGCATTATCTCTATTGGAAGACCACGTGGCAGGCTCTGGGACGCGAATGCTGGCTCAGACGGCGGTAAGTACGATCCGCTGACTCTGGAGTGAGCTCCTGATTGAAGAAATTGGGCACCTGACCCAGGAAGCCCACTCGGGACTGAGCTGGCCTCACAGGGCCCTCGCGCCAGCCTGAGCACGACTCTATGCACCAGAATACAGTCAGTGTAGCGTCCTGTCAAGTGGCCCACGTAGGAAAGATGTCAATGGGACCAGCGATCTCTGCTGGTGTTACGGTCGTCATCTGGTGGCCGTGTGTCGTGTGGCAGCTTTCGAGTGTTGTCTGGTAGGAAGTTGGCTGCCTGCATAACTTGAATATCACGTGGGATGCTGGCAGAGTAGGTGCAAGCCCACGACACAGCATTAATTATTATTATTATTTTAAAGCGGAATTGACGGTTTCGCTTAGGCTTTATTTTTACGATATTAGACGACGTTTTAAAAGTCCCGTTTTTTGGGAGTGCACGTTTTAAAATCGCTTAACCTTGTAATTTTTAATCTAATTTATAGGATGGGCCACAAGACACTTCCCACCGTTACCTAACTGAATACAAAACAAACAGTTGAAATTCTGAAATAACAGAACACTTTATTGCAGCAACAGATTTAATTACAACATTATTTCTCAAATTGTCTCCTATCTTCTAGATACATTTCTTCGGACGACCTGGGACACTTTAAGTGTACTTGTTTACTCAGTCATTTATTAGAATGAATGTCTTCAAAAGTGTTGTAAATAGGCGCTTTCAACTCCTCAATTGTTGTGGTTTTGTAGCATACACTTTATCTTTAATATAACCCCAGAAGAAGAAATCCTTTGATGTAAGGTCAGGAGATCAGCGTAGCATTTCTATTGACCCTACCCGTCCAGTAATTTTGTCACCAAATACCTCATCAAAGTAGTTCCACAGCTGTTCTGTAGTGTGGCAAGGATCTATGATGTTGAAAGTAAAGCAAGTTGAAGTCGTCGTAGGTTATTCATAGCCCCAGAAGGGCATAGGGTGTCAACATTTCTGGGTAGTTTCTGCAATTACCGTCTCATCAAATAGCCAATGCCCAGTCATTCCACGACGTAAGATATTGGTTCAAATGGCTCTGAGCAAACTAAGTACATCACACACATCCATGCCCGAGGCAGGATTCGAACCTGCGACCGTAGCGGTCGCGCTGTTCCAGACTGTAGCGCCTAGAACCGCTCGGCCACTCCGGCCGGCCGTAAGGTATTATCCCAAATGGCAACACCAAGTGTATTTAACTGCCTCTCATAAACAGTTGTATGGTTCTTTGTATACCAATACGTACAGGTCAAAAACCACCACTTTTATTTCCAGTATGCATAGAATACAAAACACGGAAAATTTATAACTTTTATTATCACAGACAAACAAGATTACTTCAATGTTTTCAATGGGTTACGATGGGTAGTCACTTCTGCCCAACCTAATATGACAGAAGCCGAAACGACGTTATAAATAAAGTAATATGTTAAGCAATCTAGACGATATTCTCAAAAAACTGACGAGCTCGACGGACAAAATATTACAGACTCGAGGAAGGACAACAGTCACTTTAAAGTGCTATTTCAGTTGATATAATTATATCTCCGTCAAACATATGAATCAATTGAAAACTGGTGAAAGGCTGAAACGTCTCTTAACATAAATGAAGCTGTACAAAAGGTGGCTAATTGAATTTCATTATGGAAGACCTAGGAACAAGTACGGAATTACTGAACTCGTAATTTTGACACGTTCTTATCACAGCGACGGATCACGAATTATGGACCGTGAAACGAGCCAATCAGTTCACACTGCCCTCGGAATACTTTATGAAAACAAGTTTTTTTCGGTGTTGAGTGACTTGTGCTGCAGTATTGTTGTACTTCTGTACGAGTATTCCCTTCAGTGTTGGCCATCCCTCTCCAGTTGCTTTGATTCTTACGACTAACACGTCCTTAGGCGTCCCATCTCTTTATTTACCATATACCACAATATTTATTACAGATGCTCCGGCTGAAACGTCATCAAGAAAGTACACTTTTCAATCTACGATGAACAGACTTAAGTGGTAGGTTCTCGTAGAAAAAAGAATCGGATAGAATGTGGTGTGCTGGAAGACGGGATTGTAGGAGCATTAAAAAGGCAAATAATTAGAATAATTAACGATTTAGGTAGTGATTAGGGTTGCCTATAATTGGGAGCTTAATTTCAGTAAATCGTAGACATATGTGAAGCTCATCTCGATGTGCAGGGAAAACCTGGATAGGTAGAGGATTTCTTTTAAGTGCTGTTTATTTGGTTTCTGTAAAATTTACATGCAGTGTTTCTGTGTCTTACCGAAAGCGTGTATTAAATACTAATTTGAAGTGCAGTCTTTGCTTTTCATCGTATCGGCTGAAGAAATCTCTTACGAAGTAGTCTTTGGAGTGAAAGAGCTCTTGCTGTCAGTGATTGGAGAATGCCGAGTCTATTCGCATGAACTAGTATCTCGCCAGTCGATCGATCGCAACTTGGAAACCTGGAGCTAGTGTAATTGCACGGTCTGGGAGCAGTTACGTCGTGTACTGATTGCACAGCGCGGCGTAGTTACCACACGCCTGACCTTTCCCGAGTAGCGTAGACGTTAATTTACTAGTGCACTCTTTGGTATCAGCCCCCTTTTGGGTCGCTCTCTCGACGATCGCCACTGAAGTGGGTACTCAATATCTGAGGACGTGGCTGTTTTATTGCCGCTCTCGGTAATAACCATTTAGGCTCCATCAGGAAGGTGCTTGCCAGGTTGCGGGCGAGCTAAAACGACTGACGCTTAGCGAGATTAACACAATCTCTTTATCCCGAGGCGAGGATAATGTCGCGATAGAAGCGATCCTCGACTTTTTGCTGCTCATCTGTATCTGACAGTGTCAGAATATTACCACCGAAAGTGAGTTAGCGATTCTCATCAATATTTGTAGTAAATACATCTATAATGCTTTTGAAATCCTGTCCTCAGTACGTCGCGGGCACTAAGGCGTTGGTTTATGGTACTGTATCCTGGTAGAAGTTTAAACTGAGTCAGGTGAGTGATTACAGAGACGTTTTTTTGCAAAAGTGATGGCGTAAAACATTATTCTGCATTACGACTTCCATCTTCCCGAGGGCGTATGAGTTAACATCAAAAAACAGCGGACCTCCCTTACTAGAATTTAATCTACTGCTATAGTTTATTTCGTTATGTAATTAGTATAATCTTTTTGTTCTCTTATTCTCATATATATGACTGCAACGTCCGTTGTAGGGTTTGCTTCTGTTTTTAGGCACCAAACAAAGGTGTAACAGCAAAAAATTATAAATAAATAAATCACTCTACGTTAGTAACACGGTACTTGGCTCTGAGCACTATGGGACTCAACATCTTAGGTCATAAGTCCCCTAGAACTTAGAACTGCTTAAAACCTAACTAACCTAAGGACATCACACACACCCATGCCCGAGGCAGGATTCGAACCTGCGACCGTAGCAGTCCCGCGGTTCCGGACTGCAGCGCCAGAACCGCACGGCCACCGCGCCCGGCTAACACGGTACTACGCGTTTCAAGAGCCGCAAACCATTTTTTCTCCTCACAGTTAAAAAAAACTCAAGCATCTAACATGTAATTTTGTAATCACTAACAACTTCACTTGGAAAGACCACATAGGTAATATTGTGCGGAGGCGAGCCAAAGGTTGCATTTCATTGGCAGGACACTTAGAAGATGCAACAAGTCCACTAAAGAGACAGCTTACACTACACTCGTTCGTCCTCTGTTAGAATATTGCTGCGCGGTGTGGGATCCTTCCTAGGTGGTATTGACGGAGGGCATCGAAGGGGTGCAAAAAAGGGCAGCTCGATTTGTATTATCACGTAATAGGGGAGAGAGTGTGGCAGATATGATACGCAAGTTGGGATGGAAGTCATTAAAGCAAAGACGTTTTTCGTCGCGGCGAGATCTATTTACGAAATTTCAGTCACCAACTTTCTCTTCCGAATGCGAAAATATTTTGTTGAGCCCAACCTACATAGGTAGGAATGATCATCAAAATAAAATAAGAGAAATCAGAGCTCGAACAGAAAGGTTTAGGTGTTCGTTTTTCCCCCGCGCTGTTCCTGAGTGGAATGGTAGAGAGATAGTATGATTGTGGTTCGATGAACCCTCTGCCAAGCACTTAAATGTAAATTGCAGAGTAGTCATGTAGATGTAATTTAATTCACGGAATTTGGCGAATTGTAAAATGCTGTGTGTTATCGGTACTGCTGTATGAATTGGAATCTTAGATAATTAAAGTGTAATCCATGGACAGGCTGCATGTGTTTGAAATTGGGTTCTACCGCTACATGCTAAAGATTCCATATGTCCAGAGATGAGGTTGAAACGCTCCCGATTAATTTTGGGATCGCCGCGCGGGATTAGCCGAGCGGTCTTTGGCGCTGCAGTCATGAACTGTTCGGCTGGTCCCGGCGGAGGTTCGAGTCCTCCCTCGGGCATGGGTGTGTGTGTTTGTCCTTAGGATAATTTAGGTTAAGTATTGTGTAAGCTTAGGGACTGATGACCTTAGCAGTTAAGTCCCAAAAGATTTCACACACATTTGAACTTTTTTTTTTTAATTTTGGGATCGTTGGTGATCGAAAAATATAGCACCCTAATCTTTTATTTTAATGACCGTGGACTAATGGATAATAGCTGATCGGCTTTAGCAGTCGCGCTATATTCGAGGAAGAGGTTCTGCAATAATTGAGGTCATGAAAGTTTGTACTATGTAAATGGATATATCCTCGTTAGACACAATAGGAGACCGTCGGTGTCTTTGATGTAAACTCTATTCACGTATAAGCTCAACACAGGTCAAATACACCGAAATATCGTCACAAGCTGTTATAGTAATCTGCACATGTTACGCTCACTGCAGTCCCTTGGCCTGCACCGTAGAAGCGATTGTGTAATATAAGCATTCCGTACTTATAATTACGTTTTGGTAAAAACACTTTGCCTCCGTTCGGTATAATTCTTACGGTTTGCTGAGTGTCCCCCCCATGGCGATTGGGGTGCCTCTTCCTGCTACACCATTACAACAGCCGCTACTCCCTAACTGCATACGACAATATCACTCGCTGAGCCCAGTGGGCGCTTGGCAATCGATTCTTTACACTACGTGCCCTCAACCTCTGCGAGCAAAAACGTGGTTATCTCTGAATAAGGGATCGTGGATCGCGTACGAGATATTTCCTACATTTAAATTTACAGATATATTCCGCAAGCCACTATGCAGTAGACGGTGGACGGTACCTTGCACCAATGCTAGTCATTCGCTTTCCTGTTCCAGATGCAAATGAAGCGAAGGAAAAAAGGCTATATGCTTCCGTACTAGCTCTGATTTCTCTTCGAAGGTTTCCCTTAATCCGACTTGGTGGGAACTCAAAACATTCCTGCGGATACCATTGTTTCCGATAAACTCTCACCGTCCAGCACACTGCACTGTTTTATTACTTAAAAGTCTCAGAGCCAATCACGTGTGTGAGAACCTATTCCCTATGTTCGGACCTTCAACAATCTGCATTGTGACACTTTACCGTGCGGATAAAAATTTTCAAGTCATCACAACCATCATACGCAAAAAGCAATGCATTTTGGCAGATTTGTCAAAACTAGTAGTACAGCTGTATGCAAAACATCATCGAAGAAAAATGTGGAACTGGTCGGAGAAGAGTGTCACTGTCGCAGAATCTCCGAGAGTGGTTCTACAGCCCAAATATTGCCACATTTAAGAAAAGAGAAGAACTTACTATGGTTATCGCCTATCTTCTGTGAGGAATGGCGCTCAAAGGAGAAAGACTAAGTGTTACACAAGACGATTAGCAGCAGTTTCCATTAGTGGCTTCGAAGTCTTTGAATGTAAGAGCAAGCGTCTGTCGTCAATATGGTTGCTGTTGTACATAGTTCCACTAAATACGTAAACGAGCGAAGGAAGAAGACGGACGTGTACATGTTATAATTCTGCACCAAATACCTTACGGGCACTGCATGAATTTGTGTATCGTTTCTTCAGTCACAGTCAGCACAGAGCTGTCCGCTGTAGGTCAAGAAATAGAAAAGTCATACTCTTGACGAACGAAGATCTAGCATGGTTGCTTTGGAATTCTAAGCATTTTACTTCGAAATCATTTTGAGTGCCACCACCAAAAATATCAGAGGCTATCAAAAAGTTTCCGTTCGAAGGCCATACATCCCAGAATCGGTATGTCGGTAAGGCAAAATCGCCATGAACTTTGAGGTTGGGTTGGGTTGTTTTGTGGGAGGATACCAGACAGCGAGGTCATCTGTCTCATCGGACTAGGGAAGGACGGGGAAGGAAGGCGGCCGTGCCCTTTCGAAGGAATCATCCCGGCATTTGCCTGGAGCGCTTTAGGGAAATCACGGAAAACCTAAATCAGGATGGCCGGACACGGGATTGAACCGTCGTCCTCCCGAATGCGAGTCCAGTGTGAACTTTCAGGTAGTATGGAAGTATGAATTAAAAAACGCCCTCAGTCACAAATTTTCGTTTTTTGTTGAATACACGATGCGTTTCGGACTCTGCGGGTCCATCATCGGTGTAAATCGTCTTAATACATGATTTATTTTTACTCTTGAATGAGGTCAGGAAGAGATTTGATATTAGGTTATGAATTTCGTAAGCCAAATGCAGAAAATATGTGCGAAACAGGAAAAATAAACACGCGATCTGAGAAAAACGTTTTTAACTTTTTGACACAATGATACATTGGTTCCTCCATCCCGTCCATGCATATCACTTCACCCAAGAGGCACGACTTTCACAAGCAGCTTAAGCTCCGGTTACTTTTATAAGGTTTCGAAATGAACACTACAGACAAATGGCTCCAAGTACTATGGGACTTAACATCTGATGTCATCAGTCCCCTAAGACTTAGAACTATTTAAACCTAACTAACCTAAGGACATCACGCACATCCATGCCCGCGGCAGGATTCGAACCTGCGACCGTAGCAGCAGTGCAGTTCCGGACTGAAGCGCCTAGAACCTCTCGGTCACAGAGGCCGGCACTGCAGACAAAAACAGTGATTTCAGCACCAGGAACGACAGCCGCCTATGGAGAAAGTTTCCCTTCTCTGCATAAAAACGACTGCTGATCACATTGAACAAGCTTTGCCAAAGCATGAGGTGTTTTCTGTAAGCACCTCGCAGATGTTCTTCAAAATGGTATGATCAAAGATGAATTTATTCGTAGTACCAGAGATCTAATTATTAAACGATTCACATATGGAGGGAATAATATTTTTCGCATTTGACTGAACGAAATTCATAACCTAACATTAAACCTTTTCATGACAAGATCATGCATTTCACCTCATTCAAGAGCAAAAATAAATCATGTATTAAGACTATTTACAACTGATTATGGACCCACAGGGTCCAAAGTGCATCATGTATTCCATAAAACACGAACATTTGTAACTGAGAGCGTTTTTCAATTCATACTTCCAGTGTTGTGAATACAATTACGATTACAGCTGCAAAATATGGATAAAATTAAATGGAGGTAATCATCCCAAGAATGCACAAAATTGAAGATACCTGTTTGGTAAAACACAGTGCACTGCTGCATGAAGAAGTCTAACTGCCTACTGTACATCGTCGCCCGACGAGAAGTTCAGACACATCCAGGCCATTTTAAGGGACCAAAGGCGTGATACCTGCATGGGGAGAGATGAGGACTGTAGGCTCGACCGTCTCCCACGTGAATTGGCTTCTGTTTTACGATATTTGCGATTGGGGTCGTGCGTTTTCAGATCGGCACACCATTCCACTACGGTGGCTTTCGACAGACATGCTGCACCATGCACATTCTTCAATCTCCGATAGATGTCTACCAGGGTTTGTCCTTCGGCAGCGATCAAAAGAATAACAACACGTTGGTTCTCTTTGAAGGCTTTTGGTACCGTCACCATAATTCACGTATCCGCATTTATCGCACACACATCGGAAAGACACGAATGCCACACTAATCCTTTGCCTACATGTCGGTGCTTATATACATGCATCGGAATCGCGCTACGTTGCTTAGCGCCCTCAAACAGGAACTTTTTGATCACAAAAAAACCTGCTTAGCACCCTCAAACAGGAACTTTTTGATCACAAAAAAACCTTATCATTTTTTCTGAAAAATGCGCGGTCGACATCGCTTGCTGTCCTATAAGACTTGTGTTAAAATTATGTTGAATCTTCCGGGTTGAGAGAGGTCATGCTTAACACAGTGCTATTCTCTGTCGTTTCGTCCCAATGTAAAGGAACTGTCTTCAGAGAGGGAACACTGGTAACTGTGTAGAAAATTCGTGGGACTCAGAAGTGGCGTTACGGGCTGTATAGAGGCACTACAATTCGTCATGTGGTACAAAATGCATATGATTGTGTCTCGCAGGTGACATCATGCTCGACTGCAAGTAATTTTGTAAGTTACTCTTCCCTTCTGTTAAGATATTATTATCGTGTTCATAAATTTCTGCTGCCTCTCCATGGAAACTTTCATTCTAGAGCGCCAATCCCATGAGATTTTGTTCTGTGTTTTCCCTTGTGTTAAGCTAAAAGGATATGACACTTCTTTTCGTTGTTCCGATGTACATTCGACAACAATTCCGCGAAGTGTTAACACAAGGAATTCTATTTTCCTGATTGGCTACAAAATAGTTTAAACACCTCATGCTTTGCCAAAACTTCTTCAATGCGACAAGCAGTCTTTTTTTTATGCAGAGAAGGGAGACTTTCTCCGTGGCGGCTGTCGTTCCTGGTGCTGAAATCATTGTTTTTGTCTGTGGTGTTCATTTCGAAACCTTATAAAAGTAACCGGAGCTTACGCTGGTTGTGAAAGTCTTCATTGTCCAACGAGTCTTTCGACCGTGCGATCGCTCTGTCCGTGCAAGACTCGTGCGTCAAGCTATCATTGGCACCAATACGTGTGAGAGAACTGAATGACCAAGGGAGACTTGAAGTGATGGCGGGTCCAAGGCGTAGTGACACTGAAAGCGGATTGATATATACTAAAATTCCAGAGATATGCATTGAATTTCCGGAAATATACAGTGTGGGAAATATACATAAAAAATAAACACTCACGCACTTAAAGGGAAGAATCGATACAAAACAGGAACTCCTTACAGACTTATAGAGTTTTTATTAGCAATTTTTAATATGTACGGTATAACTTCACCTCGCTAACGATTATTCATCGTGCCTGTTGCAATTTTTTGTGAATACACTTTTCACGTTTGAAAAGGTTCTCGCCTCTCGCATGAATATTAGGGCAGAACTTCGATGCGGCAATGTCACTGTAGCAGAATATTCAATTACATTGTTATATCCTATGTAGCATCGAACTGACATACCGAATAAAACGTAATTCAGTTGTTGTTTCTCCAGCTTTCCCATCATATTAGAAATTGAGTGTCAATATTTCTGAGTGAGTGCGATACTCGTTGGTATTTCTTGAGCATACGGCAAAGGAAGTCCTGTTCCCTCTAGTAGTTTGATTGCTGGTTCTAGGTTAGTGAATTGTGATTTGATGGATACAAATCCGCTTAGAAGTTCTGCTTACTCACATACTTAAATGGCTACTTGGATGCTGTAATGCGGTCCTGAGTTCAGTACAATCAAAATCTATGTAAAAACTAAATTAGAATTGTAAACACCAATAGTTTCACTAACTGCCACTAGAGCTCATTTTAAATATTAACCCACAAACTGCTACAAAACTGCGAGCATCCACGCGTTTTCTGGACTTGTAAATACTCGTGCGTGACCACTTCAGATGTGTTGCATGGCAACATTTTGTTTTACAACGCTTCTTTTTCAGTATTGACTCACAGAAAGTCAGATATATCAAATACCATTTATAAAAAAAGGATATGCATTTAAAATACAATATACGACAACGTCTCTAAAAATAAATAACGGTTAAATACGACGAACCGCACAGTTATCGCCCCTCATTCTCCTCCCCCCAATCCGCGTCCCTGCCACTCTTTCATAGACATTCCTAATCCATGGCGCCAATATGTTGCTAACAGCGAGGAGGTATAGTCGTTAGCTCTTTTTTTTCGGTAATTTTAATATCTGTGATAAAATTAACGTTCCCACCGAGTATATGGTTCGTAGCGTAATACGGTTTCTGAACGCTATCGAAATTTCGACGCACAAACAACAGAAGTTTATTGAACTGTGTTCAGTGAAACTTCAGTTTGAAAATGTAACATCATTTATAAAGGCAGCCCGACTTTCAGATGCGACTGACGAACTCAGATGAAGGTTGAGGAAACAGTTTAACAGGATGGACGTTTCAGTATTGTTGGACTGAGCTTATGCTTTCCTCAGATTTCACAATTACTCTTTATCGGACTGTGAGTTGTGATTTGAGCTGTAGAAAAGTGTTTGCTTGGTGGGTTCTTCAACTTTTGCCAGATGAAAACAGAACCAAGTGGTTCAAATGGCTCTAAGCACCATGGGACTTAACATCTGGGGTAATCAGTTCTCTAGACTTAGAACTACTTAAACCTAACATAAGGACATCACACACATCCATGCCCAAGGCAGGATTCGAACTTGCGACCGTAGCAGCAGCGCAGTTCCGGACTGAAGCGCCTAGAACCGCTCGACCACAGCGGCCGGCAACACAGAACCATCGAATGGAAGCTGCACTGACTTTTCTCACTCGGAACGACAGTGATGACGAGTTTCTGATCCACATCGTAACTGGTGACGTAACCCTGATTTCGCAGAAACAAAGCATCTGTGGAATGGCATCATTGCACGATTCCCAACGAAAAAAAAGTCCAAATAAATCCTGAACACCAAAAAGGCTATTACCATAGCGTCTGGGATCGAAATGGCGTCCTACTCATCCACTTGTTGCCTGGAAGAGAGACCATAAATGCAGCACTCGGACCCTTCACAGACTACGCTGCGCTGTTCAAAACAGGTAGTGTGCATTGGTGTCCACAGGCATTGCGCTTCTTCACGCAGTTACAGCGGGAATTCAGTTACAGCGGGAATTTTTTGAATATCCGCCTTGTAGCCCGGACTTGGCCCCGAGAAATTATCATCTTTATCCCAAATTGAAGGAATTTTTTGACGAAAGATACTATGGAAATGACAACGAAATGAGAGAGAACATTAGGGACTGGTTCAGCGACTGAGTATGCAGAAGGCAATGTTTACATTTGAAATGCGACTACGTAAGAAAATAAGTACGATATCGAAAGATGTTAGAAATTTTCTTTCACTGCCTTTAATAAAAATGTCTGGAAAAACAAACGTTCTTCAATTTTACAACGACCCTCGTGTGATATCTGTATGTACATACAAAACTCCGCAAGCCACGATATGGTGAGTGGCGGAGGGTACCTCGTACCACTACTAGTCATTTCCTTTCTTGTTCCAGAAGCAGATAGAGCTAGGGAAAACTGACTATATGTCTCCGTGCAAGCCCTAATCTCTCTTATCTTATCTCCATGGTCCTTAAGCGAAAGTCTTCTTTCCTCCAAGGATTCTCACTTGAGTTAACGAAACATCTCCGTAGTTGTTTCGTATTCATGGAACCCACCCGTAGCAAATCTAACAGCCCACTCTGAACAGCTTCGATATCCTCCTGTAATCGGACCCGGTGAGGATCCCAAACACTTCAGCAGTACTCAACAGCCAGCCGCACTAGTGTTCTATAAGTGGTCTCCTTTACAGAAGAACCACAATTTCCTAAAATTCTTTCAATAAACGGAAGTCGGTCCACTCGTCTTCCTTAGTGGCGTCCTTACATGCTCGTTCCATTTCATACCGCTTTGCAACGTTACGGCCGGGTAGTTAGCACTACTAATGCGGGTTTGTTTTTCCTACTCATCCGCACTGACTTACATTTTTCTACATTTAGAGCTAGCGGCCATTCATCTCACCAACTAGAAATTTTGTCAAAGTCATTTTGTATCCTACTGTCACTCAACTTGGGCACCTTCCCGTACACCACAACATCATCAGCAAACAACCAGTCCGACGCTCGTGGTCTAGTGGCTAGGGTTGCTACCTCTGGATCATGGCGTCCCGGGTTCAATTCCCGGCCGGGTTGGGCATTTCCTCTCTCTGTCCGGGGATTGGGTGTTTGCTTTGTCCTCATTACTTCATCATCATCTCATCATTGCGTGACAGTGACTGGATTGGACTTTGAAAGAAATTAGACTGTGAAAAAATTGGGACTTCGTACAGTCGATGATAACCGCGCAGTTGAGCTCCCCACAAACCAAATATCATCATCAGCAAACAACCACTCTGTCCGCCTGATCGCATATATAGAAAACGACAGCTGTCCTATAACACTTCCCTGGAGCACTCCTAATGATACCCTTGTCCGTGATGAACGCTCGCCGTGGATGGCAACGTTCTCGGTTCTGTTTCTTATAATGTCTTCGAGCCGCTCACTTACCTGGGAACCTATTTTGTATGCCCGTACCTACGTTAACAGTCTGCCATGAGACACTATGTCAAACGCTTTCCGCAAATCTAGGAATACGGAATCTGCCTGTTGCCCTTCATAAATCGTTTGCGATAAAAACAAACTAGCTAAGTGGCCTTGCATAAAAAGTTCTCGGTTCACTTACCGTGTCAAATTCGGATACAGTTCCAAGCGTTCGATGATACCATCCATCATGATCGTCGAGGACTAAAACTGACTGTCGAAAACGGGCAGGGTTCCCTCTTTTCTACCCACAGGACGACATCCGATAGGCTGGATTACGTCATGGTGGCGCGTACGGAGATGACGCCATCTATGTCCATAGATTTTGTTTGCGTAGAGGGCGCCACCTCTGTACACACCTTCACGACGTAATCGTTGCCAGTTCACGACAGTCGGTTTTAGTCCCTGACGACCGTGATGTGGGGTATCATCGAAAGCTTGGAATTTTATCCGAATGTGACGCAGCAAATGAACTGAGAACTCGTTATGCAAGGACTCAGTCGCGAAATCATCGTTGCCGTGTAAGTAGGGGGCAATGCCGTACAGCGTGAAACCTCCACTTAGAAAAATTTACGAATCACTGTGCTGATAAACCCCTTACGTTATTTGATTTTCAAACAGCTGAGCAAAACTGAACGTACTGAGACATTTCTCTCTTTACTTATTCTGATCATCACCGACACACGATATTTTTAGCGCAACGCAATCTGACTATCAATAATCCCTACAAAAGAATGGCCCTGACTAACAATAACCTATACCTTTCATGAATCACTTACCTCACAAAATTCTTCGTTACTCGACATACTGCAATACAGCGAGCGCCAATACTGCCAGCTAAATAAAAGATTCTAAAGACTAACTACTGATAGACACAGTTAGGAAATGAAAGATTTTCATAGAGAACAAACAATGTATTTACCTTAATAATGTTCAAAAGTCGTCATATATATAAGTTCATGATATCCAGTATTACAAATTTGCTCTTTCTGATGGACACACGTCCATATCGTCCGCTCTCAAAATTCTTCCATCAAAATGGTTCAAATGGCTCTGAGCACTATGGGACTTAACTTCTTTGGTCATCAGCCCCCTAAAACTTAGAACTACTTAAACCTAACTTACCTAAGAACATCACACACATCCATGCCCGAGGCAGGATTCGAACCTGCGACCGTAGCGGTCGCGTGGTTCCAGACTGTAGCGCCTAGAACCGCATGGCCACTGCGGCCGGCTTCTGCCATCTCTCTCCCCACACCCAACACTGCTGGCGGCTCACCTCCAACTGCGCAACACTACGCGCTGTTCACATCCAACTGCCCAGCACTACAATAGCTAATATTACAACTATGCCAACCAGCCACGGACTTCACACAGCACAGTCAGTGATTTTCATATGGAGCGCTACGTGGCGTTACCAACATAAAAACCTAAACAAGCGCTCTTTGTAAAACAGAATTAGAATTCCATCCGAACCTGACGACTTATTTGTTTTCAGCTCTTTTAGTTGCTTCTCAATCCCAGGGGTGCCTATTCTATTTGGGTGTCTGTAGGACGGTCAAACGACAGTATGTTTATATTATCCTCCTGCGTGAACGACGCATACACGTAAAAACTCGCCTTCTAATTGTCATCCCTGCTGTCCACAAAATTACATGCCTACTGTGATTGGTATGTTCAGATGTAGATATACGAAACACTTGTACAGTCGCTGTGCTTTGTAGACCTGTGGCCGGCGCGGAAAAACTTGCTGAAGAAACGTGTAATTACGCTCATTGGACATGCCGCTATCGGCAAGGCACTGTCGTCGCGGCTCGCATGAGCGTGGAAGAGAAGAACGGGATGAAAGGCGGAAAGAAGAGGAGGAGTGGGAGGAGGAGACAGGAGCAGGAGCAGAAGCAGGAGAAGGAGAAGGGCGCTCGGCTGCGGATCGATAAGCGTCGCCGGCGTCACGTCACGTCACGTCTGGGACGGCTCCCTATCATTAGCCGCGGGAAGAGCGCAGCGCCGATAAAACGATAATTTTCCCCGCGCGCGGCCGCCTTACGCGGGAATCGCACGCCTCGGCTCGCCGAGGATTTCACGGCGGTAAGCGGTCGGCCGGCCGAATAATAAAAACGGCCCACCGGTAATGGCAGCGTGCTCGCCCACCTGCTATTTGCCCCGGAACAATTTATTTGGCGCCGATTTACACCGGGAGAGAGAGGGAGAGAGCGTACGAGGAGATGAAGAACGAGCATTCCACTTACTGCCACGTGTGAATCGTCGCTGCCAATGGCGTCGTATTTCATCTTTTACGGTTGTTACGAATACGCGAGTGTAATTTGGAAACTCCTTGCGTGAAAAATGAACGGTTTGTGTATTCTCCAAATTGTTTGTCATCGTTTCACCCGGCCGAATGATTATGACGTCAGGCGAGCACTGCCCGCCCGTGCCCACGTCTTCACGCACTCGTCGGACGGGAGTTCGCTTTCACTATGGAACGTGTCGGCGGGAACAGGTGGTTTGCACATGAATAATTTATGCACTGTCCAGGCAGTAGGTATAATTTCCCGCTGTCGAGCTGCAATATTGTGAATTGTGACCAGTTCCTAGCTGTGACGTATACAGCGCGTAACTCATTACGTAACGTGATGAGGAGCTGGCGAAATAATTACTGCGCACGCCTTTCTTTCTTCCTAAAATTTAGAGGAGATGGCGAGCTCCAATCCGCATACACTTCTAGTTTGTTGCAGATATGGGAGCAATCCGTGATCTCCTAATATAGTGTTGCAGCGAGAGGAACGACATTTGTTGGCTAATCGAAGAAATTGAAATGTATTGTTGAAGAAATGCCCTCGCGAAAGACTTCTTCCTTTCTTCTTCTACTGCTTCTTTCTTCACGCTTTAGACTGTTCAGCCTGTTGTGAAAATTTACATGTAGTCTAGTCTTCACGTATTTTGTTTAGCCGTCCGTTGTGGCCGGGCGTTTCTAGGCGCTCCAGTCCGGAACCGCGCTGCTGCTACGGTCGCAGGTTCGAATCCTGCCTCGGGCATGGATGTGTGTGATATCCTTAGGTTGGTTAGGTTTAAGTAGTTCAAAGTTCTAGGGGACTGATGACCTCAGATGTTAAGTCCCATAGTGGTCAGAGCCATTTGAACGTATTTTGTTTGGTCCTTGACTTCGACCTCTTGGTTGCTACGTGCATCAAATCTTTTTAGAAGTATGGATCACTCTATCTAAATGGTTTGTTCATTTAGTTCTGCAGTCCTGGATTTGTTTTTGTAGCCTCGCCATTATTCGTGTTCCTGTATATTTTCATCTCTCTTCTAGTGCAGGGGTTCCCAAACGTCTCCACTGACGGAACACTTTGAGAATCCTGGTTCTCTGATGGAACAACTTGTTTATTTTCAAGGTTAATAAAACTAAAAAAAATTTTTAAAATGAGAATAACTGATTTTTATCCAGTGATTACTTCAGGTTTAAATGATGAGTAATAACGCAGAAATCATGATAAATTTCTAAAAAAACAAGAAAAAAATTTCACCCGCGCCCTTCGTACAGACGACGACGACGACGACCACCACCACCACAACAACAACAAGTAGTGTGCCAATTTTTTTGTATCCGCTGTCATAAAACATCTGTGTACAAATTAAGAACACCAGGCACTAAATTGTCTTACCAGTGAACCTGTTTCCTTCACAAAATTTAAATGACTATCTGTGAGTTACTGTATACAATTTTAATTACTTGAGTCAGATGTGATGGCAGGTCTCTTCTCTCTCTCTCTCTCTCTCTCTCTCTCTCTCTCTCTCTCTCCCCCTCTCTTTCTTTCTTTCTTTACAAAATGATCCTCACTTCTCGAAGAGCTTTATCAAATGCTTTAGCGTAATATATACTCGTAAATAAGTGAGTTTCTCTTTAACTCTTTTGACTTTTTTAGTTACTGAGCTAAGGATAAGTGTGTCATGTGGCATGACTTTTTGTCTGCGTTACCTAGTCATTAACTTGTACCGTTAATCCACGTTGGAGACAGTTCGTATCGATTTAGCTACGAATCCATTCTTGGGAATCACAATCACATGTACAAGATGACTGCATGTACGAAGACTTGGATGCCTCGGCAAAATAATACATTGTCCACCGAGTACAGAAAACAGGAAGACCGCGATAAACACATCCCTGCCCTTACAATTCATGCATAAATGACTAGGACGCCTGCAGGATCATCTCGTTCGTCATGCTGACTCTATGAACTCTTCAGCATGCACTCTTCAAGCAATGAAGGGAAACGCCCGTACAATGTGATCCCACATACCTGAAGAAATTTGCTGCTGTGTCCGCTGAAAACAATTGCTACTCTGGATGCTAGAGTGTGGTCATAATAATGTCGCTTGTCAGTGTGTAACTCAGCTGTGATAGCCGAGTGTATTTGGTTACGCTATTGTTTCTGAAAATGACAACACAATGAAGGATGGATGCAAATGATGTAACACAGAAAACAGGAGAGCAGTGCATCTGCGCTTCAAGTAAACATCATAACAAGTGTTTTTGCATGAGGCGTGTTGCCACAACGGTACAGCCATAATAAACAACAAAATATAAGGGGCATTCAAATGAAAGTGAGGCAGATGGGGAAAAAGTAAGTAAACTGTTTATTATTTCAAAAGTAATCGCCATAACTGTTAATATATTCATCTCACTGAGAGAAAAGACGACTTAATGCTCCCACAGAAAATGTTCGTGGTTGTTGCCGGCCGGTGTGGCCGTGCGGTTAAAGGCGCTTCAGTCTGGAACCGCGTGACCGCTACGGTCGCAGGTTCGAATCCTGCCTCGAGCATGGATGTGTGTGATGTCCTTAGGTTAGTTAGGTTTAATTAGTTCTAAGTTCTAGGCGACTGATGACCTCAGAAGTTAAGTCGCATAGTGCTCAGAGCCATTTGAACCAACCAGAAATGTAAAATAATGTTTCTACAACACTACGCGCTTCCAATACATTTGGTAGGCCAAATGAAACACCAGAACACTGTAGAGTTCCATTGACAGAGTAGCAGAGTATAATCAAATACTGTAAATCGAATCAGCGACTTCACTGCTTTAGAATAAATGTTCATTGTGACGACCACCAACTTCGTTTCATAATGTGCAACGACGAACCATGGTTTGTCTGATTTCGTGTAAGATTCCAGGTTCTCCTCTGGTTGTATCAAATGTTGTGAAGATGTGCTCTTTTACCTCAGGTACTTTCCTGAGTACACCAGGGATTTTACATAATCCTAGAGAGAAAATGTCAAGAGCTGGAAGGTCAGCGGAATGCGCAGGCCAAGGGACTGAACGTTCTATTCCAAGTACAGTCCACCTGAAGTTGTCAGCGAGATACGCCCGGCATTACGATTAAAGTCCTCTGGAGAACTATCGTTCTAAAACCACAAACTAGTGAGTATTTGCAAGGGAACGTCCTACAGAAATTCAAATACCATGCACCATTCAAAGAATTTCGTAAGACGAGTTGTCCAGTAAGGTGCTCTCCAAGAATTCCAGCCCACATTTTCACTGAGAATCTCATATGGTAATTTCCCGTATAGATAATACGTAGATTATCAACAGTCCAGTGATGACTGTAGAAACTTTATTATACATTGTAGGCTTTAGGTTCCTTATATCAAAACATTCTATATTTCATCCTCTACAATACCCAAAATTTTTAAAAAGTCGTCCTGTTACACACTGTAGTAACATATTCCAAAGGAAATTTGAACTTTTTTGTATCTATAGATGTGGAACGAGTCACGTTAACGGATGCATGGTGACAAAAAAAAATGAAGCACCCAGTAGGGGAGGAGCAAACGAAATGAAACGTCAGCGATTACAAAATCGAGTCGAAGTTACAGAGAACTTCGCTCTATGAGCCTGCTTATCAGTACGACATAGCACCCACACTGGCGTGGATATAGGACTGTTGATATTTTTAAAAATACCGGGAATGCGATACATCGATATTTAAAAAGTCATGATCGACTCTCAGTGTATAAAACAGTTCAGATATAATAATATAAAAAAGAGTATCGAATGTTGACAGAAAAAATTCCGAATTATTGGCCTATAAAAATATCTGCTTCATGTTGTAAATAAGTGTATACTGCCCGTTTTACAGTTGTATATGTAAGTATTAATTTATTATTAGATATTGTGAAGTTCAACAAGCTAGGAGCCTGCTTATCTCCCTTAGAGCAAGAATTGAAAGGAAAAGGATGCATGTTCATGCTTGCCGATAACCCCTTTGCTAACAATGGTACATGCATGTAAGTGACACAATGAAAGGAGTCCGATGGGTCCGTCGTTTGTTTCTTTACATACCGGATTTATCCGGAACACTTCATGTCGACTTCACTATTCTTTTTTTTCTCAATGCCAGAAATCTAGAAGTTCTAGCGTCAAAATTGCGTGGTGAAGCTAAACGATGCAGTTTGTGTTGGTGCGCTCAGAGCTGATTACGCCAGCATTTCTCCTCACACGTCTCCGTCCACCGCAAAGCCCAATCTTGTCATTTTTGAAGAACGATGTGAAGAAATAGCACACTAGCTGCGTTAAAACCTGTTAAACACAACCCGGGTTCCCGGGTTCGATTCCCGGCGGGGTCAGGGATTTTCTCTGCCTCGTGATGGCTGGGTGTTGTGTGCTGTCCTTAGGTTAGTTAGGTTTAAGTAGTTCTAAGTTCTAGGGGACTGATGACCATAGATGTTAAGTCCCATAGTGCTCAGAGCCATTTTTTGTTAAACACAACTGGTGTACTACTTCTTCATGTCGGAAGTCTTGTTATTTTATTCACACAGCCAGCCGGAAGTCTTGTTATTTTATTCACACAGCCAGCCCCCAGTGCAATCCGACTACTTCTTTTGTGCCACCTATACCCGCTTCACACAGACACAGACAAAGAGAAAGACGGGACGTGATGAAAGCTCAATAAGTAATAAGACTCCTTACACAGTGAAAGTAAAATTATGTTCTACTACAGTTTCAAAACAACTAGTTCAAATATTGTGAAATAAATATAAAATCAAAATTTAGGCGAAGAAGCATCGCCGACATATTACAATCACTTTTTGGAAAAAATATCGATATGTTGGTGTCCTTAATTTCGTAGGTACTGGCACGGGGACACAGTTCGAGCCGAGCTGGCCCCCACACACGTTCACCGAGTGAGGTGGTGCAACGGTTAGCACACTGGTCTGTCATTCGGAAGGGCGACGATTCAAGTCACCGTCCGGCCATCCTGATTTTGGTTTTCTTTGATTTCCCTAATTCGCTCCAGGCAGATGCTGGGATGGTTCCTTTGAAAAGGGCACGGCCGGTTTCCTTCACCATTTTTCCGTAATCCGAGCTTCTGTTCCGTCTCTAATGACATCGCTGTTGACGGGACGCTAAAATCGAATCTCCTCCTCCTCCTCCAGGCACGTTCAATGGGAGACTGACCTGAGAATCTTGCTGGACATAGTACATCAACATCACGCAGTTCATAGAGATACTTACCATGGGTGTACGAGCATTGTCCTTTTGAAAAAAGCACCACGATACTGTTGCATGAGCTGTAACACACGAGACGCACAGTTTCCGTGATGTATAAATGTTGTGCCGTCAGAGTTCCCTCAACAACTACGAGCATACGCGATGGATCTCCACACGATAAGACCATGAGCAACACGGCTATGCCTCTCCAAAACATTGGAGGAATGGAACCCCTCCCCAGGTCGCATCGCTGAACACAGTGCGACACCATTCATCAGCAGTCCATGTTTCCTGGTTATTTCATCACTCCGAACGCACCCGTTGGTGTTGTGGTTTTAACGGAACCCTACAGATGACACGGTAATTCGCTAGTCAGGATCCTGCTAGGCTCTGACCAGTAGTGTAGGATGACATATAACGTTGCAGTTGTTCTCGAATGACAGGCGTTGCTATGAAGAGGTTACGATGTGCTTGGTGCACATTACGGCGCTGCTGCCTAGTGGTCGTCGACTGGCTTCTCGACTAATATGTCTACCCTCACGTTCTCATACAGTCCAACAGCGGGTCAGTGTCACATCTGGATGTTGGATGATACGACCTGTCGGCCACAATGAGGGCTCCATTGAAAGCCTGATAACGCTGTCTCAGACGAATATGTGGCATCTCCGTATCTTCACAGTGATCACTTAATGTGTGACACCGTTCAATTTCCTTATGTACCCTACCGGGCCCGATAACTACAATAAATCCGAGCAACGCTAATGCACTCTAGTGGCCGTTCCACCAGTCACAGAGAATAATTTACCTACCCGCCGGAGGTATGTACAAGTACGAAGTTCCACTGACGTCCGACAAGATCTTCTGGCTGCTTCACTTTTTTTCTCTGGCTGTGTATATACATGACTAGCTTAGCACCCACTACTTCGCTCACGTAGACTGCAAGGTCTGCACATATTGTTTTTTGTTTAATCGAATTTTTATGTTGTTCACAAAGTGCAACACCTAAACTTTTCACGATAATTAAGGGCTATACATCATGGTCTTTTTTGAATGTACTTCTGACCAAAAATCCTGGTTGCTGGAGTCGGAGGTTTATGGCGATTCTGTCTGTCCAGTTCTTGTTGTGATATCTCCATAGAAACTTTCGTCGCCTAACACTAACACGTATTTCCTTTTTCTAACCGGGAAGTCAGACAGTAGTTTTTATAGATTTAGCTTTAAAAATGTTGTAATATAACAAATTATTTTCTTACAAATTTTCATCCCCTGTTTCACTCCCATAGGAGTCGAATTTCCAGAAACAGTGAAACACGTATTTTTGTATTTCTGTAGCTTTAAAAATGCTTGGGTAATGAAATATTATCATAAAACTTTTCTCCCCTGTTCATTTCCTTAGGCGTTCAATTTGCGAAAAGGTATATTTTTTTATTTCTGAGTAGTCAGATACCGATTGTTTAATTTCTGAGAAGGCAAATACCGATTTTCATATATGTAAGTTTAAAAATGCTCTGTGGGTGTTTTTCGTGGATGGGGTGTGGCCCCTTATTGTGCTTAACAAAACGCTAGATGCTGAAGTGTATGAATACATCTTACAGCATTGTGTATTGTGTAGAGTGGAGGAACAGTTCAGAGACGATGATTGTATAAGCGTGACAATGCGCCCTGTCGTAAAACAGCACCTGTGAGGGAATTGCTTGTGGACTATATAATTCCTTAATTCCTGGCATGGACTGGCTTTCCCACTGTCCCGATGTGAACCCAGTAAAGGAACTTTTTGGTAAGCTAGAACGTTGATTTCGCTCCAGACCCCAGGGTCCTACATTAGTATCTTCTCTGGTTTGGCTCGAGGAATGAACTGCCTTTCCTCACAGACATTCAAATAACTCAATAGAAGCGCCTCCACCAAAGTTTAAGCTGTGCTAAAGGAGAAGGGTGGAGCACATCCTACACTCATGTCCGCTAATTGGTGTCCCGATAGTTTTGATCAGATGGTGTACTTTGGTTCTGTTGCGTCAGATGGCATAACGAGAGTGACACCATCTTTTAGCTTGGAACTGAGTTCTCCATACCTGGGAGATGTATGTCTTATGGAACTGTTGCTCAACACAGGCTAATCAGTACGTCCTCCTCATTTCCTTTCCTACATCTCTGCCCCTTCAAGAAGAATATAATAATTCCAATCCCAAAGAAAGCAGGTGTTGACAGATGTGAAAATTACCGAAGTATCAGTTTAATAAGTCACAGCTGCAAAATACTAACGCGAATTCTTTACAGACGAATAGAAAAACTGGTAGAAGCTGACCTCGGGGAAGATCAGTTTGGATTCCGTAGAAATGTTGGAACACGTGAGGCAATTCTGACATTACGACTTATCTTAGAAGAACGAGTAAGGAAAGGCAAACCTACGTTTCTAGCATTTGTAGACTTAGAGAAAGCTTTTGACAATGTTGACTGGAATACTCTCTTTCAAATTCTAAAGGTGGCAGGGGTAAAATACAGGGAGCGAAAGGCTATTTATAATTTGTACAGAAACCAGATGGCAGTTATAAGAGTAGAGACACGTGAAAGGGAAGTAGTGATTTAAAAGTGAGTGAGAAAGGGTGGTAGTCCATCCCTGATGTTATTCAGTCTGTATATTGATCAAGCAGTAAAGAAAACAATAGAAAAATTGAGAGTAGGAATTAAAATCCATGGAGAAGAAATAAAAACTTTGAGGTTCGCCAGTGATATTGTAATTCTGTCAGAGACAGCAAAGGACCTGGAAGAGCAGTTGAATGGAATGGACAGTGTCTTGAAAAGAGGATATAAGATCAACAAAAGCAAAACGAGGGTAATGGAATGTAGTCGAATGAAGTCGGGTGATGCTGAGGGAATTAGATTAGGAAATGAGACACTTAAAGTAGTAAAGGAGTTTTGCTATTTGGGGAGCAACATAACCCATGAGAGGATATAAAATGTGGACTGGCAATGGCAAGCAAAGCGTTCCTGAAGAAGAGAAATTTGTTAACATCGCCACACACCGTTGGGTGGCTTGCGGAGTATAAATGTAGATGTAGATGTATAGATTTAAGTGTCAGGAAGTCGTTTCTGAAAGTATTTGTATGGAATGTAGCCATGTATGGAAGTGAAACATGGACGATAAATAGTTTTGACAAGAAGAGAATAGAAGCTTTCGAAATGTGGTGCTACAGAAGAATGCTGAAGATTAGATGGGTAGATCACATAACTAATGAGGAGGTATTGAATAGAATTGGGGAGAAGAGGAGTTTGTGGCACAACTTGACAAGAAGAAGGGACCGGTTGGTAGGAAATGTTCTGAGGCTTCAAGGGATCACAAATTTAGCTTTGGAGTGCAGCGTGAAGGGTAAAAATCGTAGAGGGAGACCAAGAGATGAATACACCAAGCAGATTCAGAAGGATGTAGGTTGCAGTAAGTACTGGGAGATGAAGGAGCTTGCACAGGATAGAGTAGCACGGAGAGCTGCATCAAACCAGTCTCAGAAATGAAGACCACAACAACAACAACAACAACAACATCTCTAACCCCTTGTAATGTTGGCGCCCTGCTGCTTCTTCCCCTACCCACGTCGCGCTTCCTCTTTTTCTTTTCTTTTGCTCTTCCTCAGTTTTGTCGCCCGTAACAATTACTTTCTCCCACGGAAACGGCCTCCAGGTCACGTGCGCCAGGTCGGACACTCCTGTTACGCCACTGGCTTACTTCGTTGGCGAACTGCAGAAAGAAACTGAACACCGCGTTACTGCAATTCTCGAACAAACAAAATTTTTGTTGCTGTAGACATTTTCCCACAGGTTTCGGTAATTCCTTGAGCAGCCTGTACTAGAAGTACAACTCAGACTGCCAAGGTCTCGCAGTTCCAAATTAAAGCTCGGGCGGGAGTAATCGCTCTTGGTACGAAGTGGCTGATTGGGCCGTGCAAGTATGATGTCTCGGCTCGGCCAGTGAGTGATGACCCGTCCGGCCACTATAATGGCGGCTTTCTCGGAGGAGCGTCCCCTCCTCTGGCGGCCTTTGAAGTGCAGGTTAACAAGGGCCAGGCGGCGCGAGATGTAGCACCGGTGGGACGCAGGAAACGCCGGCTCGCCGTCGCAGGCTGTAGGCGCACTTCCCTTCCCTTCCCCTCCGTATGGTGGGCACCCAGCCAGCAGTCACCGGTAAACACGGCTCCTCTCGCTCCGCGCCGTCCTGGCTTAATTAACTCCGTTGGCCCCTCACAAAGAAAACGCGCCGCCGCCAGAGCAAAGAAATTTTAATTGGTGCGCGAAATGTAGCGCAGGGGCTCGGACCTGCCCGCTCCGCCCTCTCAAAGAGTGTTTCGCTCGCTCGCTGCCCAATGCGCGTGGGTTAGCTCTTGTCGCCTTCCACTCCGCTTTCTTACTGATCCGTAATGCCGAAAACGCGTCTAGTGTAACATGTCTAGCACCGGGCTACATGGAATCAGTAGAAATCCACTGCAAATTGGAAAGCATACTAGCTAATCGCAGAGATGCACCCCCTCCTGTTCACAAGTAATGACATTACAACTGTCAAATTTTTCTGGACGGTGTTACATCAGTTTACAATAAATTCTCTTGTGGTAGAGTTGGCGAGATACAAGGACGTGAAATTTCTGCTCCATATTACACCAGTACACCGTGTGTGTTGTTCCACATGTTCGCGTATAGGAAAATGTTCATATATGGTTCATATGACTCTGAGCACTATGGGATTTAACTTCTGAGGTCATCAGTCCCCTAGAACTTAGAACTACTTAAACCTAACTAACCTAAGGACATCACACACATCCATGCCCGAGGCAGGATTCGAACCTGCGACCGTAGCGGTCGCGCGCTTCTAGACTGTAGCGCCTAGAACCGCTCGGCCACACCGGCCGGCGGCAAATGTTCAAATGTGTGTGAAATCTTACGGGACTTAACTGCTAAGGTCATCAGTCCCTAAGCTTACACACTACTTAACCTAAATTACCCTAAGGACAAACACTCACACCCATGCCCGAGGGAGGACTCGGACCTCCGCCGGGACCAGCCGCACAGTCCATGACTGCAGTGCCCTAGACCGCTCGGCTAATCCCGCGCGGCTGACGTATAGGCAAACACCACTGACGTCAATCTGTTGTAAAATTATGAAACATGTTTTACGCTTAAGAAAAATGACGTTTCTGGAGAAAGAAAATCTCCTGTATAATAAACCGCATTAATTCCGCCAACAGTCATCTTGCGAAACTCAGCTCGCTCTGTTCCTCCATTAGATCCATAGCGCTGTAGACAATGGCACAGCGACACGTTTCGTCACAGTGTCGGAAAAGCATTTGACACTGTCCCGCACTGTCGTTTACAGAAAAAAATAAGAACTTACCGAGTGTCAGCTCAGATTTGCGACCGCATTTAAGGATTCCTTGAGGACAGAGCTCAACACGTCGCTCTTAACTGAACAACATTGACAGATGTTCGTAAAGGTAATTTCCGGAGTATCCCAAGGAAGTGTGATAGGACCGTTACTGTTTACAATATATATAAATCATATTGTAGAAAGCGCCGGAAGCTATTTAAGACTGTTCGCAGTAGCAACTCCCTAAGAAAGCATTGATTTGCAGAATGACCTGCAGACGACTGTAAATGGTGGATGCTCTAGCAGTTGACCCTGAACGTCAATAAACGTAACATATAGGAAAAGAAATCTACTACTGTCCAACTACGCTATTGATAACAAATTGCTGGAAACAGTATCTATAGTAGAATATTTAGGAGTAGCCATCCAGAGCGACTCTAAGTGGAATGGCCACATAAAACAAATACACGGTGACACAGATAAAACGGAAACATTTCCCCAATCCAATAAAACTAGAAGTGATGAAGGAAAGAAATTGCATTCATAGTAATTGAAACCTTACAACGTTGCCATTTACGAAACATTGATGGCATTTTAAAAAAAAAAAAACGTCCTTTAGATGGCGTCCTCCTGTATGAATACGTTCTTGAAATCTGCTGTTGAGCTTCCTCATTGACAGCTGCAACATCTCATCTTGGATACTGTGAATTGCATCCCGAATTCTCTAATTCACCCAGGGTTCTTGGTCGAGTCGTGTAGAAGAAAATCAAAAACGGATAAATCTGGCGATCTAGGAGTCCAGGGAATGTTACCGAATCGTGAGATCACACGGTTGCCAAACAAATCTCGCACGTATGCCATTGATTGCCGTGCAGTGTGTGATGTCGCTCCGTCCTGTTGAAACCAGGCTTCTTGATCGTTTGGAAAGTTCTTCAATGCAGGTGTAACGATAGTTCGCAACTTCTCCGCGTAACGATCGGCATTGACAGTTATTGTGTGTAACGGCGTAACCAGACATGACCAGCGACCTGATGTAAAAAGAAACATGATTCATCAGACCAGGCGATATGTCTCCATTGGTCCACGGTCCAATGTCGATGATACCGTGACCCCTACAACAGTAACTGAAGATGATGTTGCGTCAACAGGGGAACACGTAGGGGTCGTTTGCGGGGAAGTCCTTAGTTCATAAAATATGTGCTGAACTCTATGCTCCGCAACACTTGTGTCTGCACCAGCATCGTACTCAGTCATCAGATGTGCTGCAGATCACCGTCTATCGTTCTGTACAGAGCGGGCAAGCCTCCGACCTCTACCTTATGTGATTAGCGTGGACGCCTGACACCTTGTCGCCTCCTCGTGGTTTCACTCCTTCAACCACTTCCCATAGATGCTAATGACAGTAGGACGCGAACAGCTGATAAATTTCTCCGTTTCCGGGATGCTCGCTCCGAGGCGCCCTCTATGAAAATCACTTTCTTGTGGTTTCCAGTCGTAACACTGGTTTGACCCAGCTCTCCATGCTACCCTATCCTCTGCGAGCCTCTTCATCCCCGAACAAGTGTTGCAACCCGCATCCTTCTGACTCTGTTTACTGTGTTCATCTCTTGGTCTTCGTATGCGAGTTTCACCCCATCCCCCCCCCCCCCCGCACACACACACACACACACACACACACACACACACACACACACACACACTCACCCTTCCAACCATATTAAACTGGTGATCCCTAGATGTCTCAGATTGTGTTCCGTCAACCGTATCCCTTCTTTTGGTCAAGTTTTGCCACAGACTTCTTGTCTCCCCAGTTCTATACCGTACCTCCCCATTAGTTATGGGATCTAGCCATCCAGTCTCCAGCATTCTTCTGCAGCACCACGTTTCGAAAGTTTCTATTCTCTTTTTGTCCAAACAGTTTATCTCCCATGTTTCACTTCCATATATAGCTAATCTCCAGACAAATACTTTCAGAAAAGACTTCCTAACACCTAAAACTGTACTCCATGTTAACAAATTTCTCTTCTTCTGAAATGTTTCCTTGCCTTTGCCAGCCACATTTCATATCCTCTCTACTTCGGCAATCATCAGTTGTACTGCCCAAATACACTATGTGCTCAAAAGTATCCGGATACCCCCCCCCCTAAAAAAAAAACGTTTTTCATATTAGGTTTATTGTGCTGCCGCCTACTGCCAGGTATTCCATATCAGCGACCTCAGTAGTCATTAGACGTCGTGAGAGAGCGGAATGGGGCGCTACGCGGAACTCGCGGACTTAGAACGTGGTCAGGTGATTGGATGTCACTTCTGTAATACGTCTGTACGCGAGATTTCCACACTCCTAAAGATCCATTGGTCCACTGTTCCCGATGTGACAGTGAAGTGGAAACGTGAAGGGACCCGTGAAGCACAAAAGCGTACAGGCCGACCTCGTATGTCGACTGACAGAGACCGCCAACAGTTGAAAAGTGTCGTAATGTGTAATAGGCAGACATCCATCCAGACCGTCACACAGGTATTCCAGACTGCATCAGTATCCACTGCAAGTACTATGACAGTTAGGCGGGAGGTGAGAAAAATTGGAGCGGCCCCTCCCGCCGGAGGTTCGAGTGCGCCCTCGGGCATGGGCGTGTGTGTTGTCCTTAGCGTAAGTTAGTCTAAGTTAGTTTAAGTTGTGTGTAAGTCTAGGGACCGATGACCTTAGCAGTTTGGTCCCTTAGGAATTCACACACATTTGAACATTTGAGAAAACTAGGATTTCATGGTCGAGCGGCTGCTCATAAGCCACACATCACGATGGTAAATGCCAAACGACGCCTCGCTTGGTACCTCGTTTGGTGTAAGGAGCGTAAACATTGGACGATTGAACAGTGGAAAAACGTTGTGTGGAGTGACGAATCACAGTGCACAATGTGGCGATCCGATGGCAGGGTGTGAGTATGGCGAATGCCCGGTGAGCGTCATCTGCCAGCGTGTGTAGTGCCAACAGTAAAATTCGGAGGCCGTGGTGTTGTGGTGCAGTCGTGTTTTTCATGGAGGAGACTTGCACCCCTCGTTGTTTTGCGTAGCACTAAAAAATGTGTGTGAAATCTTATACACACTACTTAACCTAAATTATTCTAAGGACAAACACACACACACCCATGCCCGAGGGAGGACTCGAACCTCCACCGGGACCAGCCGCGTGGGACTATCACAGCACAGGCCTACACTGATGTTTGAAGCACCTACTTGCTTCCCACTGTTGAAAAGCAATTGGGGGATGACTATTGCATCTTTCAACCCTATCTAGCACCTGTTCATAATATACGACCTGTGGCGGAGTGGTTACACGACAATAACATCCCTGTAATGGATTGGCCGGCACAGACTCCTGACCTGGATCCTATAGAACACCTTTGGGATGTTTTGGAACGCCGACTTCGTGCCAGTCCTCACCGACCGACCTCGATACCTTTCCTCAGTGCGGGACTCCGTGAAGAATGGGTGCCATTCCCCAAGAAACCTTCCAGCACCTGACTGAACGTATGCCTGCGTGCGTGGAAGGTGTCATCAAAGCTAAGGGTGAGCCAACACCATATTGAATTCCAGCATTACCGATGGAGGGTGCCACGAACTTGTAAGTCATTTTCAGCCAGGTGTGTGGATACTTTTGATCACATAGTGTAGCAAGACTCGTCTACTGCTTTGTGTGTCTCTTGTCGTAACGTAATTCAGTTAGCATCGCCTGATTTAATTCGACATTATCCTTGTTTTGCTTTTGTTGATGTTCATCTTGTATCCTCTTTTCAAGACAACGTCCATTACGTTCAACTGGTCTTCCAAGTCCTTTGCTCCCTGTTACAGATTTACAATGTCATCGACAAACCTCAAAGCTTTTATTTCTTTTCCCTGAACTTTCTTACTCTAAATTTTTCTTTAGTTCCGTTTTGCTTGTTCAGTGCACAGATTGAATAATTTCGGGGATAGGTTACAACCGTGTCTCACTCCATTCTAAAGCACTGCTTCCGTTAATGAACAATCGACACTTATTACTGCCGTCTGATTTCTCTAAAAGTTGTAAATAGCCTTTCGCTCCCTGTAATTTACCCTAAAACCTTCAGAATTTCAAGACTATTCCAGTGAGCATTGTCAAATGCTTTCTCCAAGTTTTTAAATACTGTAAGTGGAGGTTTACATTTCCTTAACATATCTTCTAAGTCGTAGGGTCAGTATTGCCTGCTGTGTTCGTATATTTATCCCGAACCCAAACTGATCTTCACCGATGTGGCTTGTGTCAATTTTTTCACTCTTTTTTAAAGACTTCGTGTCAGTATTTTGCCACCATGACTTATTACACTGATAGTTCGGTGATTTTCACACCTGTCGGCAACCGCTTTCTTTGGTATTGGAATTATCACATTCACCTCTCTCATACATCTTGCACACCCAGCTGTAGAGTTTTGTCATGGATGGCTCTCCCAAGGTTATCAGTAGTTCTGACGAAATGTTGTCTACTTCCAGGGCCTTGTTTCGACTTGAATTTTTCAGAGCTCTTGTCAGATCCTTCTCGCAGTGTCTTATTTCCCATCTCATCTTCATCTACGTCCACTTCCATTTCTATATTTCTTCAAGTTTATTTCCCATGTGTAGACGCTCTATATACTCCTTCCACCTTTCAGCTTTCCCTTCTTTGCATAGGACTGTTTTCGCATATGCGCTTGTGATATTCGTACAGCTGCTTATCTTTTTCCCGAAAGGTTTCTCCTAATTAAATATGCTTCTAAATCCTTACATGTGTCCTCTTCCTCTTCAGCCATTTTGCATTTCCTGTCTATCTGATTTTTTAATCGTTTGTATTACCTTTGGCATGCTTCGTTTGTTGCATTTTTATGTTTTCTCCTGTAATCAATTAAATTCAATATCTCGTGTGCTATACAAGGATTTCTACTAGACCTTGTCTTTTACATATTTGATTCTCTGCAGCCTTCACTATTTCATCTCTTAAAGCTACCCATTCATCTTCTACTGCATTCCCTGCCCCCGTCAACCGTTTCCTAATGCTCCCTTTGAAACTATCAGCAACCTCTGATTCTTTCAAACTAGCCAGGTTGGGACTTTTTCCAATTTCATCGGTTTTAATCTACAGTTCATAGCCAATAAATTCTGGTCAGAATCTACATCTGCTCCTGGAAATGTTTTACAGTTTCAAATCTGGTTTCTAAATCTGTGTATAAGGCGTTATATAATCATTCTGAAAACTGCTGGTGTCTCCAAGTCTTCTCCACGTATACAGCCTTCTTTCATGATTCTTAATCCAAGTGTTAGCGATGATTAAATTACACTCCTTTTCCCCGGTCCATATTCACTTATTATTTTTCCTTCTCTTCCTGATCTTACTATCGAATTGCAGTCCCCCTTCACTATTAAATTTTTGTGTCCCTTAACTATTTGAATAATTTCTTTTATCTCGTTATACATTTCTTAAATCATTTATGGGACTAGTTGACATATAAACTTGTGCTACTGTGGTAGGCGTCGGCTTCGGGCCTATCTTGGCTACAATATTGCGTTCACTATGCTGTTCATAGTAGCTTACTTGCATTCCTGTTTTCTTTTTCATTATTAAACCACTCCTACATTACCCCTAATTTTATTTTATATTTATAAACCTGTAATCTCCTGGCTAGAAGTCCTGTTTCTCCTGCCAACGAACGTCACTAATTCCCACTACGTCAAACTTATGTCAGTGGATTTCCCCATTTTGCTGCCCGTACCATCGCGCGAGTGATGATCATCTCTGCTCCGCAGATGTATTTAGCTTACCGCATCACGTGCCCGTAATGTCATCAGGTTCATTTAGTCTCTCGTTGGCCGGGGTCGAAATGTTTTGGCTAGCCATGGCGTGTATCCAATTAAACGGAGACCGCCGTCTTCAAAATTCTGCAAATTCATTTTAGTGGGAGTATTCTACTAAACCACAGGGCCATATAATTAACGTCGATTTGCAGCAGGATTCTGGAATATATACTGTGTTCGAACATTATGGATTACCTCGAAGAGAAAGATCCTATTTACACACAGTCAACACGGATTTAGAAAACATCGTTCTTGTGGAACCTAACTAGTTCTTTACTCACACGAAATATTGAGTGCTATTGACAAGGGATTTCAAATTGATTTCGTATTTCTAGATTTCCAGAAGGCTTTTGACATTGTACCTCACAAGCAATCAAATTGCGTGCTTATGGAATGTCGTCTCAGTTACTGGACTGAATTCATGATTTCGTCAGAGAGGCCACAGTTTGTAACAACTGACGGAAAATCATCGGTAAAACAGAAGTGATTTCTGGCGTTCCCCAAGGTAGTGTTACAGGCCCTCTGCAGTTCCTTATCTATATAAACGATTTAGGAGACAATCTGAGCAGCCGTGTCTTAGGTTGTTTGTAGATGATGCTGTCAATTATCGTCCAGTAAAGTCATCATCAGATTCAAAACAAACTGGAAGGCGAATTAGAAAAGATATATGTACGGTGCGAAAATTGGGAATTGACCCTAAATACTAAGTGTGAGGTTATCCACATGAGTGCTAAAAGGAATCCGTTAAACTTCGGTTAAACGATAAATCAGTCAAATCTAAAGGCAATAAATCCAACTAAATGCCTAGGAATTACAATTACGAGCAACTAAAATTGGAAAGAGCGTACAGAAAATTTTGTGGGGAGGGGAACCAAAGACTGCGATTTATTGGCAGACCACTTACAAGATTCAACAGATCTGCCAGATCTTTTCCGTCCTCTTTAGGAGTACTGCTGCGCGGTATGCGATGCTTACCAGACAGGATTGACGGAGTACATTGAGAAAGTTAAAAGAAGAGCAGCACGTTTAGTATCATCGCGAAATAGAGGTAAGAGTGTTAATGGCATGTTAAAGGATTTGGAGTGGACACCATTAAAACAAAGGCGTTTTTCATTACAGCAGAATCTTCTCACGAATTTTAAATAACAAACTTTTCGCTCGGAATGTGAAAATATTTTGTTGACATGTAGGGAGATATGATCATCATAAAAAACAAGGGAAATCAGAGCTCGTACGGTAAGATATAGGTGTTCGTTTTTTATGCGCGTTGGTTGAGGTGAGAATAATAGACTATTATTGTGAAAGTGGTTGGGTGAGCCCTCTGCCAGGTACTTAAATGTGATCTGCAGAGTATGCATGTAGATTTAGATGTATTTAACTTTGTGTCTGGTTTCCCTCCCAGTGTCTGGTTTCTTTTCCTGTCGCCACATTCGTCTGTGGGTGCAAAGCGTCAAAACGATCTACGGCTAATGGCGCTGTTAATTTTTTGTTCGGTATCTTGCAACTGTAAAATGCAGCGTGTCCATAAAGTCCTGATATAATTTTTAAAAAATCATAAATCGGGAGCTATTAGAGAGAGAACAGTGTTTTACTATAAAACGTTTAGCAGCTCTCAAAATTTTTTTTGCCAGAATTTCAGTATGAGCCGCACTCGTTGGGTGCTATTCGAGTTCTGACCATGTACGGCTCAGCTTTACAGCTCTAACATCTACATCTACATCTATACTCCGCGAGCCACCTTACGGTGTGTGGCGGAGGGTACTTATTGTACCACTATCTGATCCCCGCTTCCCTGTTCCATTCACGAATTGTGCGTGGGAAGAACGACTGCTTGTAAGTCTCCGTATTTGCTCTAATTTCTCGGATCTTTTCGTTGTGATCATTACGCGAGATATATGTGGGCGGTAGTAATATGTTGCCCATCTCTTCCCGGAATGTGCTCTCTCGTAATTTCGATAATAAACCTCTCCGTATTGCGGAACGCCTTTCTTGAAGTGTCCGCCACTGGAGCTTGTTCAGCATCTCCGTAATGCTCTCGCGCTGACTAAATGTCCCCATGACGAATCGCGCTGCTTTTCGCTGGATCATGTCTATCTCTTCTATTAATCCAACCTGGTAAGGGTCCCATACTGATGAGCAATACTCAAGAATCGGACGAACAAGCGTTTTGTAAGCTACTTCTTTCGTCGATGAGTCACATTTTCTTAGAATTCTTCCTATGAATCTCAACCTGGCGCCTGTTTTTCCCACTATTTGTTTTATGTGATCATTCCACTTCAGATCGCTCCGGATAGTAACTCCTAAGTATTTTACGGTCGTTACCGCTTCCAATGATTTACCACCTATGGCATAATCGTACTGGAATGGATTTCTGCCCCTATGTATGCGCATTATATTACATTTATCTACGTTTAGGGAAAGCTGCCAGCTGTCGCACCATGCATTAATCCTCTGCAGGTCCTCCTGGAGTACGTACGAGTCTTCTGATGTTGCTACTTTCTTGTAGACAACCATGTCATCTGCAAATAGCCTCACGGAGCTACCGATGTTGTCAACTAAGTCATTTATGTATATTGTAAACAATAAAGGTCCTATCACGCTTCCCTGCGGTACTCCCGAAATTACCTCTACATCTGCAGATTTTGAACCGTTAAGAATGACATGTTGTGTTCTTTCTTCTAGGAAATCCTGAATCCAATCACAAACCTGGTCCGATATTCCGTAAGCTCGTATTTTTTTCACTAAACGTAAGTGCGGAACCGTATCAAATGCCTTCCTGAAGTCCAGGAATACGGCATCAATCTGCTCGCCAGTGTCTACGGCACTGTGAATTTCTTGGGCAAATAGGGCGAGCTGAGTTTCACATGATCTCTGTTTGCGAAATCCATGTTGGTTATGATGAAGGAGATTTGTATTATCTAAGAACGTCATAATACGAGAACACAAAACATGTTCCATTATTCTACAACAGATTGACGTAAGCGAAATAGGCCTATAATTATTCGCATCTGATTTATGACCCTTCTTGAAAATGGGAACGACCTGCGCTTTCTTCCAGTCGCTAGGTACTTTACGTTCTTCCAGCGATCTACGATAAATTGCTGATAGAAAGGGGGCAAGTTCTTTAGCATAATCACTGTAGAATCTTAAGGGTATCTCGTCTGGTCCGGATGCTTTTCCGCTACTAAGTGATAGCAGTTGTTTTTCAATTCCGATATCGTTTATTTCAATATTTTCCATTTTGGCGTCCGTGCGACGGCTGAAGTCAGGGACCGTGTTACGATTTTCCGCAGTGAAACAGTTTCGGAACACTGAATTCAGTATTTCTGCCTTTCTTCGGTCGTCCTCTGTTTCGGTGCCATCGTGGTCAACGAGTGACTGAATAGGGGATTTAGATCCGCTTACCGATTTTACATATGACCAAAACTTTTTAGGGTTCTTGTTTAGATTGTTTGCCAATGTTTTATGTTCGAATTCGTTGAATGCTTCTCTCATTGCTCTGATCGCTCATTCATTCGTAAACGAAAGTTGGCAGTGTCGTCCATTGATGTTGTATTGTGCAAGATTTGGCCAATAAGCTATATTCAGGAGCAGGTGGCCATCCGATGTTTACGGGATGTGAAATCAGAAACGCCTTACTTTACTATTAAAACTGAATTATGGCTTGGTTTATTATGTATCATTAATGGGTACTGAAATGAAGTTTGAAGTCTTTCGTACAAGGTGAGAGCTTCATAGCCGGAAAGAAGCGGAAGGAAGATCTGAATGGTCCGAGAGCTGGCTGTTTTCGCCAATATTGTTTTTGATTCTGCAGTGTACCTTGGAAATGGGACGTGATAGAGAAAAGCTGATATTACCAGTGAATGCAGGACCAGAAAATTACGCAAATCCACGCAATTACAAACGAGATGCAGTAAAAAAGTTCAAATTCGTTGACCAGTGTAATTCCGCAGTACCGTTATCACAGATTTGGATTCTACGTACCAGATGACATACTGCGCTTTCTCCTGATCTGGCGCCATTTTGATGCACTCCTAGTCAGGTCTGCAACAAAGGAAGAAAATTTTGAGAGTTGCTAAACCTTTTACGGCGAACCACGATTCTCTGTATCTCAGAGTTTCGAAGTTGTGATTTTTTGACATGATAGCGGTACTTTATGGTCAAGTAACGGCGTACTAAGCTCATACAAGTACAGTTCCGCCGGTGTAATTTGGCGCCGTGCTACTCCTAGGGCGCAGCAGGACTAGTTAGCAAACAGAGCGACGGGACGCGAGAGCGCATCGCAGGTTGCAGTTAACAGGCGCTGCGGGCTGGATTACCGCGCCAGACGGCAGGGCAGCGCCGTGCTGTTTTCGCTCGTAAATCGCGGCAAAGTGTTATATTCCCGGCGAAGCGATTTTGGCGCGGCAGTAGTGGCACATAAAACGCGAGCGCTTGCTACCTGTTGAGCCAGCCTGATACGTGATGTATTTTTATGGAAGCGATAGTGTGTATGACGCGGCTTTATCTGGTGCCGATCGGCCGCCTGCCGCCGCCGTGTTTTATTAGGCAGGCGCCACAAACGCAGCCACAGGTGTGGCGGCGGGTGACAGCCTGGACACTGCTCTCAGCAATTCCAGAGTCTGGCCAGCAGAATTCTGGATTGCTTTGTACCCTGCCTCGTACTGGACGTTGCGTGGAAAATAAAAAGAAAATAATTCCGTATTGTTAAGGCAATATAGGCAAAGATTGAAATTGATGTCGCAGGTAACCACAGTGACACGCATACTCTGCCAATACTGATTAGTGCATGGCAGAGGGTACGTCCCTCTGTACCATGTATTAACGTTTCTTCCCGTTCTGCTCGCATGTGAAGCATGAAAAAGAATGCCTTGTTGAATACTCTTGCCGGCCGCTGTGGCCGAGCGGTTCTAGGCGCTTCAGTCAGGAACCGCGCTGCTGCTACGGTCGCAGGTTCGAATCCTGCCTCGGACATGGATGTATGTGATGTCCTTAGGTTAGTTAGGTTTAAGTAGTTCTAAGTCTAGGGGACTGATGACCTCAGATGTTAAGTCCCGTAGTGCTTGGATCCATTTGAACCATTTTTTGACTTTCATATTCACAAGACACTTACATTAGTATGTTCTGCAGAAATGATTAGCATTTGGACCATGTCGGCCAGCGGGTCCAAGGCCAACATCGATATCGCGGCGCAACACCACGTACCGGTGAAATGTGCCTACGGCTCTCGTTGTCGCAATAAATTGAAGGTAATGGACCAGTGTAATTCGGGCAGACATGCAGGGTGTCTCGCAGACGTATGTGCGAACCGCGCCATCAAATCAGTGAGTTTGAAAGCGGATGCATTATTGACAAGAGAGATTGTGATGCCTCCATCCGGGAACTTGTTGTTTGTGTGGGACGAAGTGTTTCGGAAGTGCAACGGGTGTGTGTAGAATTACTCACGGAAGGCCTTAGAAAACGACGAGATGGGTCAGGTCGCACCACCCAGACCAGACTCTGAGAAGATCGACACATCAGCTCTGGCGCAACAGTGGAACAGAGTAGGCCGGCCTTAGTGGCCAAGCGGTTCTAGGCGCTTCAGTCCGGAACAGCGCGACTGCTACGGTCGCAGGTTCGAATCCTGCCTCGGGCATGGATGTATGTGATGTCCTTAGGTTAGTTAGGTTTAATTAGTTCTAAGTTCTAGGGGACTCATGACCATAGTGCTAAGAGCCATTTGAACCATTTTTTGGAGCAGAGTAACAAACCGTACACTTTCAGGATGGTAGTCCGTTTATTACGGCATGAGTTACGTGCTCGTCGTTCACTTCTCCGCCTACCTTTGACGAATGTGCAGAAACATGGTAGACGGCAGTGGTGCATAGAACGACGCCACTAGGTAGAGGAATGCCATCAATAGTATTTTCTGACTAATCCAGGTTCTGTTTGTTTGAAAATTATGGCCGCATTTTGGCTCGCCACGGACGGGGGTAGCGGCATCACAGTGACTGCATTCGCGCAGGCAACTCAACGCCTTATGATGCGTGTCCAGGGCACTGTGAACAGTGTGATCTACGCGAATGACGTCCTGCGCCCCATAGCTATACCCTTTCTGCACGACACCCCAGACGCCATTTTGCAGCAAGACAATTCACGGCCACATGTTGCTGCACCAACACGTACCTTCTTGGTGACACAGGGTGTGAGCCTTTTGTCCTGGCCCGCCAGGTCACCAGACGTACCGCCAATCGAAAATGTGCGAGGTATGGTGAAAGGACAGGTGCAGCACTGTGACTCAATGCCAACCACCACAGATGAACCTTGGCACCAGTTGAACACAGCATGGTTGGCTATACCACAGGACGCCATTCGCACCTTGTACGCGTTGATGCCAACACGGATGGAACAAGTTATCAGTGCCCATAGCGAAACCTGTGCCTACTAGGCAACAGGACACATGCTGAACTGAGATGACTGAAATGCTAATCATTTCTACAGAACATACTAATGTACATGTCCTGTGAATATGAACGTCCTATCTCTAACCGTTCAAGGCGTTCTTTTTTTTATAACGTGAGTGTAGTAGATATACAACTCAGGTTTCTCAGTTTAGTCTAATTCGCAATTTTTAAGATATCCTCATCTTCTTTCCAGGTGTTAATTATCTGCATCTGCTATGGTCTCGTCGAGAAGTTCTGTAGATCTTAGCGATCCTTCACTCTTGGAGTGGTATTGTAGCATGGATCCCAGCTCATTCATTGTAATGTTTTCTCCAGTTTTGGTAATTCTGTATATAACGTGTGATTGGTTCCATTTGAAATTTCTTCAACACATCTTCATTCCTTTTGCGATCTCATGTTATGCAAACAGCTGTTTGTTTCAAGTGTTTTCACTTCGCATCTTTTGTCTTTTATTGCCAGGCGTCTCTTCATAGCATAACAAGGTTCTTGTTAAGGTCTGATAAAAACGTATTCTGTTTTGTTCGTTTTCTAGGAAGGGTTTCAACACATTATTAATGACTCCCATTGTTTTTGTATACCAGGTGGCTTTCTCAGTTCGTCTGTTTCTTCCAGAAAGGGTAGTTCACAGCCTAAATATGTGAAGACGGCCTAAATATGTGAAGATATTCACTCTCTTTAGAATTTCATCTTTCAAGCGGATCTTATTTTGTGCTTGCTACTATCCACAGGAAGCCACAGTTTTTGTTTTTCGATGTTGATGTCAATCCTGTGCTTCTCGGATATAACTGTAAATTGTGTACAGAACGCGGCGGATCGTCCTTTGAACACGCTACAAGAACTGAATCATCTAGCTTAGTGTTTCTGTTGGTTCAAATTCAAATGGTTCAAATAGCTCTAAGCACTATGGGACTTAACACCTGAGGTCATCAGTGCCCTAGACTTAGAACTACATAAACCTAACTAACCTAAGGACATCACACACATCCATGCGTGAGGCAGGATTCGAACCTGCGACCTTTGCAGCAGCGCGGTTCCGGACTGAAGCTCCTAGAACCGCTTGGCCACAGCGGCCGGCGTTTCTGTTGGTCTGAATAAAGTCGTATGGAACTTTTCTTCACTCTTGGATAATTTAGTTTATATAGAGAGGGGTGAAAGACTGCATCCCTGTCGTACTCCTGGACGTATTCTGCCACGCTCTGATAATTTGTCCTCTTTCTTGAAACAGATTAAATCTAAATCTACATCAATACTCTGCAAGCCACCTGACAGTGTGTGGCGGAGGCTACTTCTGGTACCACTAACTGATCCCTCCTTCCCTGCTCCACTAGCAAATGGCGCGTGAGAAGAACGGTTGCCAGTAAGCCTCTATATTAGCTCTAATTTCTCTGATTTCGTCATCGTGGTCATTCCGCGAGGAAATAATCTGTTGTCCGATTCTTCCCGGAAACTGTTCTCTCGAAATTACAACAGTAAACCTCTCCGTGATGCCCAACATCTCTCTTGTAGCGTCTTGTTGAGCGTCTCTATAACGCTCTCACTCCTACCAAACGATCCTGTGACGAAACGCGCTACTCTTCGTTGGATTTCTCTCTCCTCCCCTCTCTATCTGTCTCCCTTTTCTGTCAGACCTACCCGGTAAAGGCCCCAGATTGACGAACAGTACTGAAGAGCTGCCCAAACAAGCGATTTGCAAGTCATTTTTTTCGTGGAAGAGTTACATTACCTTAAGATTCTTCCTTGAATCTCTTTCTGGTAGCTGCTTTTCCTACTATTTGTTTTATTTGGCCATTTCACTTAATGTCGCTCTGGATAGTTAATCCTAGATATTTTACCGTAGATACTGCTTCTAGCAGTTTCTCATCAATAATGTTATTGTACAGTAGTGGATTTCTTATCCTTTGTGTGCGCAATATGGTACATTTATTTAAGTTCAGGGTCTACTGCTAGAGCTTGCTCCACTCACCAATCTTCCGTAGGTCTTTTGAAAACCAATACTGTCTTTTTGTGTTGACAACCGCATCATCTGCGAACAGTCTTAAAGAGCTTCCGACGCTTTTACTAGAGCATTTGTATGCATTGTAAATAGTAATGGCCCTATCACAGTTCTATGAGGTACTACGGAAATTACTTTTACGTCTGTTGATTTTGTTCCGTTAAGAGCGAGTAGTTCCGTAAATTTTCTGCGTATTATAGATACGTTGCTGGGGAACATGATTATCTATTAAGAGTTGCTGAAGTATCTTCCAAAATTGTCGAAAAGCTGTAAGATAGTAGCCCCATCATTGGACTTGCTTGCTACCGGCCAACAACCGACGGGAAGGACATAACTTCATGCTTCCAAGTATCGAACGAGAAACAATCGAATTGAGCACCAATTCTTAAGTGAATGCAGTTAATCAGTCGTGTAGTGTTTCACGTTGACTACTTCATAAAGTTATATACTTATATGGATGTGGTGTCTGTTCTTTCGGACATGACCTGCAGCCGTGTAGAGCGAAATTAGAATTATATATTAATACCTTCAACTGCTGACGGGCGTTGATATATATCAACGGGAACAGGTGAAAATGTGTGCCCCGACCGGGACTCGAACCCGGGATCTCCTGCTTATATGGCAGACGCTCTATCCATCTGAGCCACCGAGGGCACAGAGGATAGTGCGACTGCAGGAACTACCTCGTGCACACCTCCCGCGAGACCCACATCCTCACCTTTTATGTCCACACACTACATTCTTAGTGTCCCTACCCAACACACTCATTACTCGTGGAAGACATTCTTACCAAGTCCCCTAATAGTTCGGGTAATACGTTGTGCAACCGCACAGAAGAAGGAGGTCATGGCCGGTATTGCCAGAACTATATACTTATATAGAAATGGTGTCTGTTCTTTCGGACAATGCCTTCCACGAGTAATGAGTCTGTTGGGTAGGGACACTACGAATGTAGTGTGTGGACATATAAGGTGAGAATGTGGGTCTCGCAGGGGCGTGCGCGAGATAGTCCCTGGAGTCGCACTATCCTCCGTGCCGTCGGTGGCTCAATGGATAGAGCGTCTTTCACGTAAGCAGGAGATACCGGGTTCGAGCCACGGTCGGGGCACACATTTTCTCCTGTCCCCATTGATATATATAACCGCCCGTTAGCAGCTGAAGGTTTTAATATATACTTCGTAGAGTAGTTTACTGTTCTTGTGGCCTGCTATTGTGGTAGCTACGCTGAATGTTCTGTGTGTGTGTGTGTGTGTGTGTGTGTGTGTGTGTGTGTGTGTGGCTGATATTACGTGTTTTGTTTGGACGTAAAATACCTTGTCCATATAGTTGTGAAGTATTAGAGGACAGGCCTAACGAGCATTTTGTATTAATCGGTTACTTCAGAAAGACACTAGGCGCAGTGGCTGTAGATTGTAGCAAAATTGACAAAAGTCACAAGGCATTATGAGACCTTGGACAGTTACTGGCTTGGAGTGTGTCGTTGTTCCGTGTTGTCTTCCTCGTGCTGAGTTTTGTTTCGGGTGATGCACGTGCCACGGCTTGCGAAAGTCAGTCACCGTCTGCTAATAGAGTAATGTCGCGGCGAGGATATGCTGTAAGTGCAGTCTAGTATGTTCGATTTGTATCGATTCAGGTAGCTCCCGTCAGCCACCGCGCACAGTTTCTTGGAGGAGTGCGCAAATAAGTATACAGCAGCGTTTCTATGGCAGCACCGTCGACGTTTCCTCTCGTAAGCTTTTATTGTCCTGTCACTGCTTTGGTCTTACTACCGGGTCGTCTACATCACATTTCCGTAATAGTGTGGAGTGCGTGGTAAATTCTAAGAACTGATGTTGCTCGGTTGGTTGATTTGGTAGGAGGAGACCAAACAGCGAGGTCATTGGTCCCGTCGGACTAGGAAAGGATGGGGAAGGAAGTTGGCCGTGCCCTTTCAAAGGAACCATCCCGGCATTTGCCTGAAGCGATTTAGGAAAATCACAGAAACCCTAAATCAGGATGGCCGGACGCGGGTGATGTTGCTCGATAGCTCAGTGGCATATGTCAATGTTTCCTGCAGAGGGGCGACATCAACAGAAATGAGCTCGATCTAGACGCCCATTTCTTGCAGCAGAGCGACATCGATAGCAATGTGCTCGATCTACATCCCATTTCCTGCGCAGGAGCGACATCAACGTCAATGTGCTCAATCTACACTCCTGGAAATTGAAATAAGAACACCGTGAATTCATTGTCCCAGGAAGGGGAAAATTTATTGACACATTCCTGGGGTCAGATACATCACATGATCACACTGACAGAACCACAGGCACATAGACACAGGCAACAGAGCATGCACAATGTCGGCACTAGTACAGTGTATATCCACCTTTCGCAGCAATGCAGGCTGCTATTCTCCCATGGAGACGATCGTAGAGATGCTGGATGTAGTCCTGTAGAACGGCTTGCCATGCCATTTCCACCTGGCGCCTCAGTTGGACCAACGTTCGTGCTGGACGTGCAGACTGCGTGAGACGATGCTTCATCCAGTCCCAAACATGCTCAATGGGGGACAGATCCGGAGATCTTGCTGGCCAGGGTAGTTGACTTACACCTTCTAGAGCACGTTGGGTGGCACGGGATACATGCGGACGTGCATTGTCCTGCTGGAACAGCAAGTTCCCTTGCCGGTCTAGGAATGGCAGAACGATGGGTTCGATGACGGTTTGGATGTACCGTGCTCTATTCAGTGTCCCCTCGACGATCACCAGTGGTGTACGGCCAGTGTAGGAGATCGCTCCCCACACCATGATGCCGGGTGTTGGCCCTGTGTGCCTCGGTCATATGCAGTCCTGATTGTGGCGCTCACCTGCACGGCGCCAAACACGCATACGACCATCATTGGCACCAAGGCAGAAGCGACTCTCATCGCTGAAGACGACACGTCTCCATTCGTCCCTCCATTCACGCCTGTCGCGACACCACTGGAGGCGGGCTGCACGATGTTGGGGCGTGAGCGGAAGACGGCCTAACGGTGTGCGGGACCGTAGCCCAGCTTCATGGAGACGGTTGCGAATGGTCCTCGCCGATACCCCAGGAGCAACAGTGTCCCTAATTTGCTGGGAAGTGGCGGTGCGGTCCCCTACGGCACTGCGTAGGATCCTACGGTCTTGGCGTGCATCCGTGCGTCGCTGCGGTCCGGTCCCAGGTCGACGGGCACGTGCACCTTCCGCCGACCACTGGCGACAACATCGATGTACTGTGGAGACCTCACGCCCCACGTGTTGAGCAATTCGGCGGTACGTCCATCCGGCCTCCCGCATGCCCACTGTACGCCCTCGCTCAAAGTCCGTCAACTGCACATACGGTTCACGTCCACGCTGTCGCGGCATGCTACCAGTGTTAAAGACTGCGATGGAGCTCCGTGTGCCACGGCAAACTGGCTGACACTGACGGCGGCGGTGCACAAATGCTGCGCAGCTAGCGCCATTCGACGGCCAACACCGCGGTTCCTGGTGTGTCCGCTGTGCCGTGCGTGTGATCATTGCTTGTACAGCCCCCTCGCAGTGTCCGGAGCAAGTATGGTGGGTCTGACACACCGGTGTCAATGTGTTCTTTTTTCCATTTCCAGGAGTGTACATGCCCAAACTATTCCAAGACGAATACTGCAGTGCAAAGATAGCCATCACCGAACAAAGTGTAAAAGAAGAAAAACCATCCTCAGATATCTCTGGAATGTTATGTGTTGTAACATATAGCCACTGTGCCGGCCGGGGTGGCCGAGCGGCTCTAGGCGCTACATTCTGGAACCGCGCGACCGCTACGGTCGCAGGTTCGAATCCTGCCTCGGGCATGGATGTGTGTGATGTCCATAGATTAGTTAGATTTAGGTAGTTCTAAGATCTAGGGGACTGATGACCTCAGAAGTTATGTCCCATAGTGCTCATAGCCATTTGAACCATATATCCACTGTCTTTAATACCGGAAGTGTAGTATAAAGTTGTCTGACTGTACCAACGACAATCACGAGCACACTCTTATTACATCGGATATTTGCGATGTCTGCCAAGTTACGGACGACTCCCTGCATCCAAGTATGTGTGGGAGAGTAACTCTAGAGACGCGCTACGGCGTATCGAATTGACTTCACTACTTTCAGCCCAATCTTCCTAGCAGGAGATCAGCAGCACTAGACAGTCGCCCGTCCAGCTGATTCCGTCAGTGGAATCGCAAAATTGATAGACATTTTCTAGCAATGTCAATTGGCTTGCATACAAAAAAACTACAACATAACGTTGACGTCCTGCGGATAACAACCCTTTCACCAAGACTTGACTGACCAGCAGTTCGAGGAAGAATTACTTCTGCTCTGGGCTGGAATTACACTTTCAGGTCGAACTACTTGTCTTTGTAGCAGGCGCTAAAACTTCTACGGCCTTTCAAGGCGTCGCATACTAACCAGCCACCCAAGACCTCACTCAGAAAGCTTCTTACTGAACATTTGTACTGAAGTGTCAGTGCTTTAAAGTGTAGAAGATTTATGAAATGAGTATGTTAAGGTTCCTGTTATGCGATTGTATAAATTATTGAGTAAAAAAATTGTGTGCTTCCCATTAATGTGGCTAGTTTTCTTCCTCCGGTCGGTACAAGTATGTTTTCTGTTACTTGTCACTTGTTTCATCAGGGATTTTTGCTGTTACTTATCGCTTATTGCATCACAGTACTGATGTGCACGTAAGAAATGTAGATAGAAGTGTAACGCGTTTCGCTCCAGCCAGCAGCGTCATTACGTCGCGTGTGTCTGCATCGTGCATTTCGGAATGCACTTTCTTGTGTTCATTATGGCTGGCACAAAGCAGACGCAACAAGTTGTTACATTCAGAAGCGACGGTGATAGTTTTCTGAGCCTCTATATTGTTCTAGGAGAGAAAGAAGTCCAGCGTGGCACTTTCTCCGCGTTTTCAGTTACACTCCGAATCCACATTCTGCATTCGTTAGGCTGTTCATTCCATTAAACGCGTCCTGGCGTTCTTCCTCACTTTCACTGAGGATAGCAGTGTCATCAGCGAATCTTATCTTTCATCGGTTCCTTTCACGCTGAATTTCAGTCCGACTCCCGAACCTCACTTTCGTTTCCGTCATTGCTTCCTCGGCGTATAGATTGAACAATAGGGGCGAAAGCCTGCATCAACGTCCTATACCCTTTTTAAGCTGAGGACTTTGTTCTTGGTCTTCGATTCTTATTGTTTCCTCGCGGTTCTTGTACATATTGTTTATCATCGGTCTTTTCCTGTAGCTTGCACCTATGTGCCTGGGAATTTCAATCATGTTACACCATTTTACACTGCACAACGCTTATACATCGACGATGAATGATCATGGAAGTGATAAATTCGATTAAAATTACAAAAATTAATGAACATATATATACGTAAGTTCCACATATCCTAAACCACTGGACTAATTTTAGCCAAACTTGGCTGTCTGGAAAGAAGCGCTGCCGGCATAAGAACAACCCACCTATGAAAGGGGTGAGGTTGGCGCCGGGTTGAAAATGCACGAATAGCCATACTTTAGTCAGCCAGCATTAGAAAGTGAGAGCACTTAGACATACGACAAACTTCGCGAATAATTTCAAACTTTTACAAAACTTTTTGTCACTGACGATCCACACATAATGAGAAAGAAAAAAAGTTTATCGCTTACTACATTTTCGCTGTTCATGCAGTAATCTGCTGAATGAAGTTTTAATTCATCACTTCTTTGGGGGTGTATTTGTGACACATATTGCAGACAGTATTCTCATGTACCAATGAACGCACAGAAAAATTATATCATTGTACGATTCTTAGTTCAGGAGATTTGTTGCCATAAACACTGAGATGCGTGAAAAACTACATCATCATGCATGACGTTTTAATTTAATACTTTGCTTAAACAGTAATCACATGCGTGCACGAGTGGGGTACCTGGGAAATTGTACAGCCCACACTTCAGGATATACGACGTCGTAAACATAGAGCTACGTGAAAATGAAACTGCAGGGCGAAATTTGCTAGACATACAGGTTAAATATATTGTCGCAGAAGAAGCGAGTAGCGCAGTCGTCGTAGTGTTTTGGTTATGATACTAGATTGTTGCGTGGAGGGTCGTGAGTTCAAAACTCACCTGAACTGAAACATTTTAATTTCTATCCTTGGTTCGAGTACATTCTAGAAGTATCCACAAATGGCAAGAATCATTTTACTGGAATGTTCTGTAGCGCTAATTATACCGTATGTGTTGTGGCCGGAGGCAGTTCGCTCCGCGCTCTTGTACGTGCAAGTGCTGAATAAACCTTCGTTAAGTGAAGTTAGTGTTCGTCTTCATATACTTGTACCTCCTCTACGTGACAATATGTTCAGATATGTGAAAAATTGTTAAATATATGCGAAATATTCCAGACGTGTGCGTATGCGGGAAAAACCATGGGTGAAAACTCATCGGAAATCCCTAGAACGATTTCATCTAAATTTGGGACACATGTTAGTGACAATCTGTAAAATAATATTTATTGTTAGGGGTAAGAACCACCAGCGTCCGATTGGAGTTAGCGTGATAACGTGAAGCGGATGGGGGAGGACGAGACGGAGAAAAAGCAAAGGGGGGGGGGGGGGGAGTGAAAAGGCAGGAACAGGAGGAGGAGATGGACAGAGATAAGGGATGGGGAAATGAACAGGGCGGAGCGGAGGCGATGTATAGAGAAGGGAAAGAGGAGGAGATGGACAAAGACAGGAGGAGGAAGACATTGTCAGAGGGGGGAGGGGGGGAGAGGGGGAGATGAAGTAATAGAAGAATGGTATAAATACATACCCGGACAACTGACGCTCCAAAGAAAGTAGCGTAGGCATGCGTATTCAAATACAGAGATATGTAAACAGCCAGAATACGGCGCTCCGGTCGGTAACTCCTGTGTAAGACAGTAAGTTTCTAGCGCAGTTGTTACATCGGTTACTGCTGCTACAACGGCAGGTTATCAAGATTTAAATGAGTTTGAACGTGGCATTATAGACGGCCCACGAACGATGGGACACAGCATCTCCGAGGTAGGGGTGAAGTGGAGATTTTCCCGCACGACATTCCACTAGTGCACCGTGAATATCAGGAATCCTGTAAAACATAAATTCTCCGACATCGCTGCGGCCGGAAAAAGATCTGTAAGAACAGGACCAACGACGACTGAAGAGAATCGTTCATCGTGACGGAAGTGCAACCCTTCCGCAAATTGCTGCAGATTTCAGTGCTGGGCCATCAACAAGTTTCAGCGTCGGAAACATTCAACGAAACCTCATCACATGGCTCTGAGCACTATGGGACTTAACTTCTAAGGTCATCCGTCCCCTAGAACTTAGAACTATCTAACCTAAGGACAGCACACACATCCATGCCCGAGGCAGGATTCGAACCTGCGACCGTAGCGGACGCGCGGTTCCAAACTGTAGCGCCTAGAACCGCTCGGCCACCCCGGCCGGCTGAGGCATCATCGACATGGGCTTTCGGAGCCGAAGGCTCCCTCATGTACCGTTGATGTCTGCACGAGACGAAGCTTTACGCCTCGCCTGGGCCTATCAGCACCGACATTTGACTGTCAATGGCTGGAATCATGTTGCCTGGTCGGACGGGTCTCGTTTCAAATTGTATCGAGCGGATGGACGTGTACGGGTATGGACAGAACCTCATGAATCTATGGACCGTGCAAGTCAGCAGGGGACTGTTGAAGCTAGTGGAGGCTCTGTTAGGCCGTGTACAGTTGGAGTGATGTGCGATCCCTTATACGTCTAGACACGACTCTGACACGTGGCACGTACGTAAGCATTCTATCTGATTACCAGCATCTATTCACGCCCATTATACTGAGGGACTTGAGCAATTCCAGCAGGACAATGCGACACCCACACGTCCACAATTGCTACAGAGTGGCTCCAGCAACACACTTCTGAGTTGAACACTTCCGCTCGCCACCAAACTCCGCAGACGTGAACATGCCTTGCAACGTGCTGTTCAGGAGAGATCTCCAACCCCTTGTACTCTTACGGATTTATAGACAGCCCTGCGGGATTCAGGGTTGCAATTCCTTCCAGCAATACTTCAGACATTAGTCGAGTCCGTGCTGCATGTTCACGGGGGTCCTACACGGTGTACCAATTTCTTTGGCTCTTCAATGTATTTAAGCTGTGAGTTACTCGCACGAGGCCGGCGTCTTTGCAGTGAACGGTAATGGGTGTCCAGAGACTTTTGGGTACGAAGTGTACCTACATCGCTTGTAGTGAAGAAGATAACACGGTGCAGGGAGCGCCATAAAGCGCCTGCCGCCGCGCGTCTGGAGCAGAGCCGGCGTATGGCATGTTCCGGCATCGGCGCGCTGGCTCGGGTGCGGGCGCCTGAATAATGCAGCCCCGTCAGCGGGCGCGTGTTAATTAAGCCGCGCTTCATCGCCCGCCGCAAAAGAACAACCGAAATTATAAAAGGGAGGCAGGCTAAGGCGGGGCCGGAGGGAGCCGGGCCGGCCGCGCTGCCGCTGCTCGCGTGCGCGGCCGGCTGCAGTCCAAATGTAATTTCCTGCGAGAGCCGCCAGAATTAAAACCCGCCAGCTGCCCGCCGCCGTCTGATTTGGCGCATCCTCGCTGCACCTGCCGCCGCGCACAGCGTGGCTGCAGATCCTGTCTGCAGTCTATACTGCGGTGCCGTGCTTCGTGAAAAAATACGCCAACACATGTGTTGCACAAACGAAACTCGTCCAGCGACGTGGGAAATAAGAAACTGCTTCATTACCTGAGTAAAGGTCGATTCACAGTGGACGTCAGTTGAGCGGAACGGAACTGCGATGCCAACACTGCGATCACGCAAGTAAAAACGTCAACAAAACATCGCATCACTCGGGTCGGTACCGAACGGTGAAAATGGGTTTATAAGCCGCTAACGGCAAATATTTTTGCATTCGTTTAAAATTTCGTAATTCTGAATTCATCCAGTTGAATAGTCGACATATAATCGCTTTTCACAACGATGTGTACTAGTAGTTCTGTGAGTGAGTTATCCTTTTTTTAAAAGTATGATACACATCTGAATCGCCCTGTAAAACTGTTCACGGTCCTGTCACATTAATGTGACCACCAGCAGTAGCACTAGAGGGTATATAAAACGTGTCGGGGTACGCGCGAAACAGTGCAGTCGTTGTCGTAATGCGGAAACGGAGCTCAAATGGTTCAAATTGCTCTGAGCACTACGGGACTTAACTTCAGAGGCCATCAGTCCCTGAGAACTTAGAACTACTTAAACCCAACTAACCTAAGGACATCACACACATCCATGCCCGAGGCAGGATTCGAACCTGAGACCGTAGCAGTCGCGCGGTTCCGGACTGAAGCGCCTAGAACCGCTCGACCACCCCGGCCGGCGGAAACGGAGCCATTTAGATCTAAAGCGCATGGCTTAAAGCGTTTCAGAAACGGCCATCTTTAAAAACTGTTCGCGTGCCGCCGTGGTTGAATACACTGTGCTTCGGAAAATGGCGCTATTTACAATCGGTAAAACTGGTGCGCAACAGATGACACGAGTGAACGACGGCGGTGGGTAAGTGAACGACGGCTGCGGGTAAGTTTACGGGTGAATTGAGGTGCAACTGTTGGGCAACTGACCGGCCAGATGAACCAAGGGGCTATTAACATTGTGTCCTCAACGACCGTTCAGCGAACGTTGCTGCGTAAGGGCCTCCGTAACAGCCGCCTTGTTCGTGCATCTACGCTGAATTTTCTTCATCGCTGGCAAAGACTTGAGTCTGCACATTAATACCGCAACTGGACGTGGTGACAGATGAATCGTGTTTCCCGCTCCGTGGGACAGATGGCCGTTGCCATGTACGGCATGGAACACGTGAAAGCAAACAACTTGCAACAATCATCGCAAGGGTTCAGGTCGGAACAGGGAGCGTTATGGTCTGGCGAATGTTCTCGCGCCTTTACCTGGCCGATCTCATAATTCTGGAGAGCATAGTGAATCAACAGAAGCCTACATCTGTCCTTGGGGACCATGTTGACCCATACATGCAATTTGTTTTCCATCGGCACAGCGGTATCTACGAGCAGCGTCTCACACAGGTCACAGTGAGCGTGCTTGGTACCAAGAGCACCAGGATGAGTGTTTCTGTACTCCTTATGGCAACAAACTCCCCGAATTTAAACCCAATTGAGAATCTGTAGGACCATCATGACTGAGCTGTACGCGCCATAGATCCTCACGCGAGAAACCTTGAGCAGCTGAGTAAGGCACCGGAGTCGGCATGGTTCAACATACCTGTCAGTACCTTTCAGGACTGATTCTCTTCCTGCACCTCTCAAAGTGCTCCGTGATGCAGAAGGTGGTTATTCAGCCTTTTGCCAGGTAGTCACATTAATGTGACCGAAAAGTGTATTTATATCACGTGCCCCTTCTATGAGTCGTCCGGCGTATTTGCTCTGTTTTGGCAGATATCTGCAATTTTGCTTTTGCTTTGTGTAGCTGGAGTCAGCCCAAGCAAATAGTGCTCATTGCGTCTTTCATGCGACACCCATTGTCGACAGAAAGCATCGGTTTGTTTCCCGTTACAAACAAAATGATTCTTAAAGCAGAATTTTATGTACTCATTCCATAGAGCGGTCACGAATTAGTCTAGTTTCATCGGTATTAATGAACAGGGACAGTAAAAGCATGAAGAATAACCAGTACTCTAGCAGCGACAGCACTGTCCTGCTGACTTCTATCGCCATGCGGCAGCACTGCTCAGTTGCTGCTGGAATAGGTAAAGTGCCGACATTTAAAGTGAGTGCCTAATTCCGCGTAGCAGATCTCCCTTGTTTGGAGCTACGTTCCGTACCAGTAGCGAAGTTCATTCTATACGCCATTGTGTGTTTGGTGCCGGTGGTGTTAATGTTTCGTTCTCCACAGATTTTTTTTTTAATTTTGTGATCAAGATATACGTTTTCTACAGAATTCAATTGGAACTCCTTCCTCGAGCCGGGAACACGTACTTTCAAAGTATTTCATATCAGATCGTAATATGAACATGCTCTTTTTTATGTAATAGATAAAATACACTTCCAGCGTTCACTTAAGGCTTAGGTTGTGCCTACCTGGAAGTAAGGCGTGGTCGCTAATAGCGGTTAGCAGTAAGTTGCAATATTTCTGGTACCCGAAATTTGTCGTCAGTTTATACAAACAGATGTTCTGACTTTTATTTCAGATGCCACCTTTCCAGTGTTTGACAGACAAGGCTTTGGGCCATTGATGGGTTAGACATATTGCAGAGCTGGAACAATGGAAGTGGCTGCATATACTTGCAAAAAGTGTGGCATTATCCTTTTGACCTCCTGGTTTTTTCAACTGTGGATTTTCGTCCTCAGCAATCTGCAGGAAATGCGGATAATGGTTCACAAGCTACAGCAGGACCACTGTCTACTGAAGTTAATGGAATGCAAAAACCAGCTGTTTGTACTTTTGAAATCAGCCCATTTGCTGTACTTCCATTATCAACCCAACACCATGAGCAGGTAACTCAGTAGTGTTGATGTCATCTTTTAATAAAGATTTGGAGCAGTCAGTGGATAAAGAGAAAAAGAAAACAAGTACCAAGACTACAGGGAAGACACCACCTTCAACAAAAGCTGCTCCAGGACCTTGATTTGATGCATCTGATACACCTTCAACATCTGGGGATACCAAAAGGGAGCTCTTCGTAAGAAAGAACTAGAGAGCCACTAAACAGCAGCATCGTGATGAGGAAGACTGATTCAAGGCGTTGATGAAAGAGATGTTGAAAGATTCCTCATCTGAATACGAAGAGCACGAGGAATGCGTTTACTGCTATCAGCTACAGTCACTTGGCACCTCTTAGGAGACCTAGATTAAATGCAGCGATTGCTTTCGCTGGTGCTATGAGCATTGCGCAGGTGTCGACGATGATACTTAAAAAGTTTCTAAATGTGACTTCGGTATCACAAACCACAAAGACAGCATTTTTCTTGTTATGGCTGATACATCTGCAGAGTAACAGACAGTTATGCAGCACTCTTTACCTTTGAAAGAAAAATTTGGTGCGAATAAACGCTTCGTCACTGATTCTTCAAATTTTAGTGTTCTTTTTACAACCTGTGATTGGGAAACCTGAAATTAGGAACCAAATTTTCCGAACGGAAAAGTTACACGTTTTAATTCTGTATTCAGCTGTTACAGAAAGAGAAAATATTTGGAATTTTCAGGGTCATAGTTAATATTCCTTAGTAACAGTAATTTAAAAACTGCTAATTCACTGGTAATTTTAAAATTACTGTCCCTGTTAACACATACACATTAAACGAATATCGCAATAGACTGTCATCCGTCGTTGCCATAGCAGTTGTCATCCTTCAGTCAAAAATAAAGTCTGTTGCGTACGTACGACGCAAGTAGATCGCTGCTACGCGGATAGGTGCGACGAGAATAGGTTATTTCCCATGCTAGCAGACGACACCAGTGTCAAAACTTTCTTCCTGAGAACCCTTGTTCATGTTTCGTAACTGCTCTCCAATATTGAAACATTTTGAAGGCCGACACACTCGTTCAGTAACTAATGCAACACATCTTTTTCCTGAAAGCGGATTGGTTTTATTCAGGATCCCAATACACCTTATTAATCCTCACTATTTTGGCTAGAAAAACCTATTTTCAACATAATCTCCGTTCAATGCGATGGCCTTACGCAACCTTACTGAGAGAGCTAGTATGTCCGCGTAGTACCACTGTACTAGCCAATGCCAGAACCAATGTCTCTTGCTGTATCAATAACCTCCCTATCATCCACGTACTGCTTCCTGCATCCTTCATTGGGCTAACCGATGGAAGTCGGAAGGTGCGAGATCAGGGTTGTAGGGTGGATGAGGAAGAACAGTCCAGTGAAGATTTCTGAGATCCTCTCGGGTATGCAGACGTATGTAATGCCTTACGTTTGTTCGCATTTTCTGTGGCGACGAACACGCTGAAATCGTTTCTTCAACTTCCCGAAGGCAGCACAATACATTTCGGAGTCTATCGTTGCACTGTGAGGAAGGACATTAAAGAGAATAACTCCTTCAGAGTCCCAGAAGACCGTCGTCATGACTTTACCGTCTGCGGCTGCGGCTTTGAACTCTTTCTTTGGAGGGTAGGTGGACTGGCGCCACTCCACGGCCTGCAGTTTTGTATCTGCTTCGAAGCTATGAATCCATGTTTCATTGCCTGTGATGATGACTGACCAAAAATTGACACGATAAGCCTGTAACTGGCAAGCATTTCCGCACAGATGGTCCTTGGTTGCTCTTTATGGTCTCCTGTTAGGTAGCGCGAGGAACCCAACGGGGGCACACCTTTTCAGTACAACTGGTGGACGAGTGTGTTAACCTACCAACAGAGGCGTCCAGTTGTTCAACGAGGTGTTTGATTGTGAACCGTCGATGACATTGAGTAAGAATGTCCGCACATCCGAGCAGTGCGGGAGTATCACCTGTGAGCGGACTATCTGTACGCGGAAGATCAGACTGGTTTGCGCGACCTTGTTGCGATCATAACAGACGTCTCGTCCAACGATTAGGTCTCCGTAGACATTACGCAAGCGCCCACTAATATCTGCGATCCTCTGGTTTTCTGGGCAAAAAAAAATGGCTCTGAGCACTATGGGACTTAACATCTGAGGCCATCAGTCCCCTAGAACTTAGAACTACTTAAACCTAACTAACCTAAGGACATCACACACATCCATGCCCGAGGCAGGATTCGAACCTGCGACCGTAGCAGTCGCGCGGTTCCGGACTACAGCGCCTAGAACCGCATGGCCACCGCGGCCGGCTTTCTGGGCAAAGAAACTCAATGACAGCTCTCTGCTTGGAACATACACTATGTGATCAGAAGAATCCAAAAACATACGTTTTTCACATTAGGTGCATTGTGTTGCCACCTACTGCCAGGTACTCCATATCAGCGACCTCATTAGTCATTAGACATCGTGAGAAATAAGAACGGGCGCTCCGCGGAACTCACGGACTTCGAACGCGGTCAGGTGATGGGGTGTCACTTGTGTCATACGTCTGTATGCGAGATTTCCACGCTCTGAAACATCCCTAGGTCCACTGTTTCTGACGTTATAGTGAAGCAGAAACGTGAAGGGACACGTACAGCACAAAGGCGTAGAGACCGACGTCATCTGTTGAGTGACAGAGACCACCGACAGATGAAGAGGGTCGTAACGTGTAATAGGCAGACATTTATCCAGACCATCACACAGGAATTCCAAACTTCATCACGATCCACAGCAAGTACTATGACAGTTAGGCGGGAGGTGAGAAAGCTTTGATTTCATGGTCGAGCGGCTGCTCATAACCCACACATCACGCCGGTAAATGCCAAACCACGCCTCGCTTGGTGTAAGGAGCGTAAACGTTGGACGATTGAACAGTGGAAAAAACGTCGTATGTAGTGGCGAATCACGGTACACAATGTGGCGATCACGGTACACAATGTGGCGATCCGATGGCAGGGTGTGGGTATGGCGAATGCCCGGTGAACGTCATCTGCCAGCGTGTGTAGTATCAACAGTAAAATTCGGAGGCGGTGGTGTTATGGTGTGGTCGTGTTTTTCATGGAGGAGGCTTGTTTTGCGCGGCACTGTCACAGCGCAGGCCTACATTGATGTTTTAAGCACCTTCTTGCTTCCCACTGTTGAAGAGCAATTCGCGGATGGCGATTGCATCTTTGAAGACGACCGAGCACCTGTTAATAACGCACGGCCTGTGGCGGAGTGGTCACACGACAATAACTTCCCTGTAATGGACTGACCTGCACAGAGCCCTGACCTGAATCTTATAGAACACTTTCGGGATGTTTTGGAACGCTGACTTTGCCAGGCTCGCCGACCGGGATGCATACCACCCCCTAAGTGCAGCACTCCGTGAAGAATGGGTAACCATTCCCCAAGGAACCTTCCAGCACCTGATTGAACGTATGCCTGCGAGAGTGGCAGTTGTCATCAAGGCTAAGGGTGGGCGAACATTATATTGAATTCCAGCATTACCGATGGAGGGCACCACGAACTTGTAAGTCATTTTCAGTCAGGTGTCCAGATACGTTTGATCACTTAGTGTACCTCCGTTATAGACACCATTTTGTACGCTACGTATACCACCGCCACCTATCGGTACTGCATGAAGGTATAGGGGCTGAAGCGTGAATGTTTGCGAGGTTCCATAACAAATTCCGCATTTTTTCAACCGAAATTGGCTGAGGAAAAAAAGCCGAGAAAGAAAAGTTTTACGTTGCTTTTTGAAAGTCCCTCGTAGTCCCAAACAAAGTTTTCTCAACGAGAATATGTCAATTCCTTGTCGTCTCAGTGGGCTGCATCCTTGACTATTGTGTACGACAGAGCCGGTGTCGAGGGGGAGTATTTTGTCCTGCCTGGAGACGATTGGCCGGTCTTTGCTTAGTCTTCGTAAATAGGTTGTTGTTTAGGCCACCTATGCTGATTTTAAGGTCGGTTGTCGTTCGCATAAGACGGGTATTTTGCAGCACATCATGGAAATAATGAAAATCGTTGCAGGAGGATCTCTTTTCTGTAGTGCGCTTTTGAGGGAGCAGGAAATGACGAATGGAAACACCTCAAACCGTTACTGACGCTGCTTGGAAGTCGCGAAATCGGGAAAAGTGAGTCCGCAGCAATGGCAGGGTGTAGCAGCTGAGGCAAGTCTTGTGCATTTAGGGCGTTGGTGGTGTTTCAAAACCTTAAGTCGAGAGCTAGTGACCCTTCATTATCAACAAAGTTATTGTTTTCAAATACAGAAAGACTATAAGAACCGTAAGTGCATCGAGTTGCTCGAGTACGTTTCCGGTTTTCTCGGTGTGTTTTGCGGTTTAATGGGCGTGCAAGTGCTCGCTAGGAAGAGGCAGCTTATAAGAGCGTGACGCCGTTATCTAGCTGGAGGTAGTGTGTAACGAACGAGGCGGACTGGCCGAGGTCTAATTGAAGGCAGTAAATTACATCGGTTACCGTGGAAACTTGGAGTTCGGTGTTTTTGTATGCCTTTGGACCTATTGACGCCGAACTGCATTCCTGTTTTCTTGTTGTCGGGATCATCCGCGGCAATCGCTAGCAGGCAGCCGTTGGCGGTGTTACTGCTAGGTAGCGTACATTTTCCAGTCCAGTGGTCGGATCTCAGAATTTTTCATCTCAGTATTACAGACCAGACGTGATATTATCGGAGGGGCATTTCCTTTATTGGCACAATTATAGGCCATATGGAATGGTAACACAGATGCTCGTGGAACTTAAATGGGAATCTTTGGAAGAAACAGGACGTAGTTATAACGAAACACTGTGCTAAATATAGAGAACCTTATTCAAAGAAGACTGTGTGACTATTCTGCTGCCAGCATTTGTGCATCTCACGTGAGAATCATGAGAAAAAATGAGACCAGGGCGTGTACGCAGGCATGCAGTGAATTTCCCTCTCTCAGTATGCTGGTGCGATAGGACAGAAAATCGCTAATACTGGAAATAGGTACCCTGACCCACGCACTGTACAGCGGCATACGGAGTTCTTATGTGTCATATTGACCCGAAAATAAGGTGCACCTTAATTTTTAAAGGGGAAATTTAAAATAATATTCGCAATATGATCACCCATAATCACATTTTTGTGCTGTAATATAGATAAGTTGTATAGAATTACGCCTGCTAACTACTCAAGCATCAACTTTAGGATATTTCCCAGCTTCTGGTCTGCAGGGTTTCTATGATGAGACGACAGTATTCAGTTTATTCTCCATCGCGACCCAGCACAGCACATAAGATTCGTCCCAACCAAGTTTTTTGATCATTTCGCTGTTACATTTACTCTTCGCATCAAAAGTTTAATTTGTAAAGATAACCATTTATTCTCACATTTTGTCCATCTGTAGCTGTTGACACAAAGAAGTGTACTGCAGTCTTCAGGAACTCTGAGAAGTGCCAATAATTCTTTATATCGAGTACTTTCGTGTCGATTCCCACACTTTTCTAATTAATATTTTTCAGCGGATACTCTTATTCATCTTCAGTACTTTACAGCAGGTATCGTATCAAATGATCCTATTAATGGTTAGATACATTTTTATTATCTACCCAAAATGTTAGCATCGTGACTCAGTTCAAACAGTTTCAACCGTTGGATCCCCAAGTACCAACCGACGAATAGATGAACAAGCGGTGTGCATGCGGCGACAGAAAGAGTATATAAAAACATTTGCGACCCTTCACCAACCTTCGCCAGGAGACAGAATGACGCCTTGAGAACTGAAACTTGGCTGTATTTTGATAAAGTGGGTAGTAATGAAATGAGGTGGAAAATCTATTCCAAAAAAATTGAAGTCTTCGGAAAATAATACAAAAGCCATGCCTAAACTGAACTGAAAAAAAAAAAGGAAATCATAATTCGGGGAAAGATATTACATAACATTAGATTTGCTGTGATATTGTTCTGTTTGCAAATAGAGTGGTATAGAACAACATCAAATATTAGATAACTTGAGTTTTTCTGCTGTGAAGTTGGTCTAAAAATGAACTACGACAAAACTAAGATCATGATGAATGAATGGACACCGGAGAGAAATACATGTGTCGGAAGCACGCACCTGCAAAGAGTCACACAGTACGAGGTGCATTCAAGTTCTAAGGCCTCCGATTGTTTTTCTAATTAACTACTCACCCGAAATAAGCAAGGCGCCATATTCAGTTACTATGTCTTCTGAACAGATAATACAGTATTGTAAACCATGTACCGCCAAGAGCGACTCATCATTAATGGATTAAAGTTAAGTATGAAACTAATTACGTCCGCTTTCTGAATTCTCATTCCTTGTCACGTTCCAGACCTCATGTCAGTATAGTTCTTCCCTCCTCACGTTAGCCTGCGTGAGCTAAAACGCGTGCATTTCGGCCTCCACTCGTAACACGGTGTTGGCTCTACTGCTAACACAAAAACATAATGGATAGTGGTGGTAAGTTCCTGTGGGACCAAACTGCTGAGGTCACTGGTTCCTGGGTTTACACACTACTTAAACTTATGCTAAGGACAACGCACATATCCTGCCCGAGGGAGGACTCGAACCTCCGTCGGGGGGAGCCACGCGAACCGGGGCAATCCGCCCTTGACCGTGTGGCTATCCCGCGCAGCACATAATGGGAACAGTAAATACCTTGAAATGGTAATGAAGTGATCCTGTCGCTCGAAGAAATGTTGGGGGATTGTCAAACTAAATACCACATTGGAGCCCTATTTACCGAAAAAGAGTATCTGGATTCACTTGGCAACGGGACGCTGAAGTTCGGCAGAAGTAGAAGAGTCAGTTTGCTAATGATGATGATGGTAATGATGATTAAAAAATACATTACGACATTGTTGGAAGAAGGGCGTAAATCAAAAGAAATACTTTTAAGATAATCAAGTTTCGAAAATTACAGTATTAAAAAACGGAGAATATTGGATCTTTTTATCAACGACAGGTATAGTTATTTCAATCTACCGATTTTTTTATGAATACGATACTGTTTTTTCGAAACTACTCATCAGTGAAGCAGCAATAGATTTCGTTCGATACTGTTCCCCAGTAGTGTTATCCTAGCGCCTTGCAGTGCAGCCGGCTCATCTGTTGGCAGCACGGTTGCTGAACGGCAAGTGAAGGAAGTCGTGTGAAGGAACGCCGCTTGCTGGGAACAGGTGCAACTTCTCGCCGTCCCTGCCCATCGGATCGAGCGGCTCCATAGACGGGCTGGCCCGGATGAGGCGGCACGCTTTGTGCGAAAAAGCACACACGGCGACGTGCGGCCTGCTGCATTATTCATAAGGCGACAAGCGGGCACGCACCTGGTCGCCAGCGCCAGCAAGCGTCCGGCCGGACCAGATGACACTCCGCCTGCGTTTCTCATTAGGACCCGCCTTACACGAGCCATTTTCTGCTCAAAATAGACTACTCGTCGTAGGCACGCGTCACGTGCCTGCGTGTAGATCACCGCCAACCTCTTCGCGACTGGCTTAGGGACGTAAATACTCAAGTGACTGTGCCCAGTGTAGAGTTCCACAATTCCGATTTTCAAATGGCTCTGAGCACTATGAGACTCAACATCTGAGGTCATCAGTCCCCTAGAACTTAGAACTACTTAAACCTAACTAACCTAAGGACATCACACACATCCACGCCCGAGGCAGGATTCGAACCTGCGACCGTAGCAGTCACGCGGTTCCGGACAAGTGCCTAGAACCGCACGGTCACGGCGGCCGGCCACAATTCCGAGTATGCTGCAGACTGCGCATGCGCAAAAACACGGGAATGTGGCGTCCTTTGTCGCAATAGTTACGCACTGTCGTAGTAGTTATGAAGAGACCAGCGTGCAGTTTCGCATCAAAGCAGTTTTCGGATTGAAGGCACAAAATCATTGTATGTATTAAACCGGGTCCTAGAAACGACGAGGAGGCGTTGTCCCGCCGTAGCCCTCATTGATTCACAACCCCACAGCAGGCCACAGCAGTCCACCCACCCCACCGCCGCCCCACATCGAACCCAGTGGACGCAGCCCCCGCCCCTCCCCGGGAACGTCACGTACCAGACGACTGAAACCTCAAATATTTGCGTGGTAGAGTAATTATGGTGTACGCTTACGTGGAAACGATTTTTGCGCGGCAATCGCCGACACAGTATAACTGAGGCGGAATAAGCGGAACCAGCCCGCATTCGCTGAGGTAGTTGGAAAACCGCCTTTAAAAACCATTCACAGGCTGGCCGGCACACCGGACCTTGACACTAATCCGCCAAGCGGATTCGTGCCGGGGACTGGCACGTCTTCCCACTCGGGAAGCAGTGCGTTAGCCGGGTGGGCACAAAAACATTAATATTGGATGACCAGTCAGCACGTATGCGGCCAGAAATCGCAACGGTATTTACGATGACTGTGTCGGCAGAGGTGATTTTAAGGTGGTACTTTACTGCAGCTTCCCTCCCCAGCAGCCGGAAATGACTGCCAGTCATACTGCTTACGTATTTCGTTGAAAAAATGCCCACCGCAGCTAGGAAACAACGTAAAAAAAAAAAAAAAAAGTGAAATCTTATGGGACTTAACTGCTAAGGTTATCAGTCCCTAAGCTTACACACTATTTAACTTAAATTAACCTAAGGACAAACACACACACACACACTCCCGTGCTCGAGGGAGGACTCGAACCTCCGCCGGGACCAGCCGCACAGTCCATGACTGAAACCACATACAGTGGTTTGCTATTAGCCTCTGTGAAAGGAACACGCATGTCTGTTCACCATCGATTGTGAGACAGATCCAGCGTTTTTGTTGTAAGAGGACGAAGAAGAAGAGGAAATTTTGAGTATGCTAACTAGATCAAGCTGTAACAGCATATTCCAAATTCTTCCACACGTTACACTGTAGAAAATACTGCAACCAGCCACAATTTTTTTTCAGATGATTTTGTTGTACCGTTATTAGTTTCGGTTGTATGACTATCGTTAGATGGTAGCGTCGATTTCTTCGCAAGGTTTACATTTGTGTCCTAAAATATAAAATATTTTACACTTATATAAATGTAAAACTATGTAATCACAAAAACTTTGTTCTACGGGTTGTATCAAAAAGAAGCATCCGATTTTGCACGTCTATATTTCTGCCAATAATAAACATATACAATGAATTTTGTGTTTTATCAGCGGGAAGCGCAAAATTTTTCTCTCTTTCATACCTTTGCATAGGAGTTCAGTATCCCCTCCTTGAGATGCAAGGCGTATGTCAATGCGGTATTCAAATTGTTCCTACACTGATGCGAGCATTTCTTGAGTTACAGCTTCCGCAGCTGCTGTTATGCGATGTTCCACGGCTGCATCATTTGCTCCAGTGCGACCGAGCCATCGTTCAGTAATCCTTCGATTTAAAAATTCCTGCACTTCCAGATGTCAGTGTGGCGGTGCCCCATCCTGTTGGTAAATGAAGTCGTTCGAATCAGTCTCCAACTGTGAGAAAAGAAAGTTCTCAAGCATATCGAGGTATGTGCTTCCTGTAACTGTGCATTCGGCAAAGAAAAATGGACCATACACCTTTTCCCGCGGAACTGCACAAAACACATTAAATTTTGGAGAGTCCCTCTCATGTTGTACAACTTCACGTGGTTGTTCCGTACCCCATAATCTCATATTATGACGGTCCACCTTTCCATTTAAATGCCTCGTCGCTAACCACTAAGCGTGGAACAAAACTGTCATCCTTCATCTTGCCAAGAACGAAATTACAGAACTCCACACGTTGCTGTTTGTGACCTTCATGAAGAGCTTGCAGTACCTGGATTTTGTATGGCTTCATGTGTAAACGTCGACTCAAAAACGCCAGACGGACATTGGGGGAACGTTGATGTGTCGAGCTGCTCGACGAACGGTTTTCTGCGGACTCCTTACGAAACTATGGCGGATGCGTTCCCTTTACACAAACAATTTGTTCCTCGGAATAATTCATGCCATCGTCTAATGCTCTGTGCGGTAGGTCGATCCACGCCATACCATGTACAAAAGTCACATTGAACAGTTCTTACTGCCGGCCGTTGTGGCCGTGCGGTTCTAGGCGCTACAGTCTGGAACCGAGCGACCGCTACGGTCGCAGGTTCGAATCCTGCCTCGGGCATGGATGTGTGTGATGTCCTTAGGTTAGTTAGGTTTAATTAGTTCTAAGTTCTAGGCGACTGATGACTTCAGAAGTTAAGTCGCATAGTGCTCAGAGCCATTTGAACAGTTCTTACTGACCCGCACTGCGCAAAACGTAGAACACGAAACGCTTCCTGTTCTCCCGACATCATTTTTACAACTGAAGTGAGCGCACATTGCTGCTATCTAGCGGGATCCATGTGAAACTCGCGAGTTTGGTCTTTCCAACAGTACGTTGTTCACGCACATATCTCAGATAACCGAATAGTTATGTTTTTGTTTAATCGGATGATCCTTTTTGATACACCCAGTATTTTAGGTCGAAAATGTAAAACTTGCAAAGAAATCAACGCTACCATCTGACGACAGTATCACGCCCGAAACTAATTGCGGTATAACAAAATCATTTCAAAAGAACTGAAATATAACCAAATTTTACACTTATAGAAGGGTAAAACTATGTAATCACAAAAACTTTGTTATATCTTAGGACGCAAATGTAAAACCTTTTTTAAACTATGAATACAAAAAGCTTATTATATTTTAGGACACCAATGTAAAACTTGCAAAGAAGTTAACGCTACCACCTGATGATGGGTTCAGACCAGAACTAGCAATGGTACAATAATTTCAGAAAAACTTATGGCTGGTTGCAGTGTTTCCTACAGTGTAATTTAGGAAAACATCAGCTATGTCCTCTAACCTTGGATAAAATAATGCTCCGCACATTATGCTCGCAAGCGAAAACATGCATTTGCTCATACTGAACAGGAGAACCATTCACGTGAACTAGTGGTCGCCCATTGCCGTTATGGCCAAAGTATTTCTTCCTCATTATAACAGAAATGAAACGGGGTGCACACAGTATTTACTACAACCAGCAGTCGCACCGTGTCCGCCAGACTGCTGCTCCTTCTTCGGTCGACTCGCAGCAGTCGTGAGAGCGAGTCGATGACGTAATGACTGCCGGCTGACTAGCAGTTCAAGCGACAAATTGCTGTCTTGCTTCGTTTGACAAATGTAACGAACTGTCACTGCATGCTGCTACGGTGGGCCGTTCCAGCAGAATACAGTCGATCCTTGTTAATGTGAATCTCACTACATTAAGCTTATCGATACATAGATATTGTTGTTAAGTGTCTTAGAGAAAATCTCGATTGCTCGAAGGAATGTATGTGTTAGTACATCGGTAAATCGAAGCGGTTGGCTTGACAGACCGCCTTGCAGACATTCGATAATTCGAAGGCTACGACTGTCTAATACTCGGTAATTCGAATTGTTTCGTCAGTTATTGAGGTAACAGAGTATAATTTAATTATCTGGCACGGTGAGATTGTGATCTCCTCTCGACAGAAATGTCGTTATTTCCAAAAGTTTCGTCATTAAACTGTTCGCGACTGTCCGTTGTTTTCTCACTGATGCATAACTGTGCTGTGTTCATAAATTAGTTGTAAAAACCACTAGAAAAAAGTGCAGCTGTTTGACTTTCGCAGACAAAAAGGCTCTGAGCACTATGGGACTTACCATCTGTGGTCATCAGTCCTCTAGTACTTAGAACTACTTAAACCTAACTAACCTAAAGACATCACACACATCCATGCCCGAGGCAGGATTCGAACCTGCGACCGTAGCGGTCGCCCTGTTCCAGACTGAAGCGACTAGAACCGCACGGCCACACCGGCCGGCCTTTCGCAGACACTAAGTAGAATATTGAGGCCGAGGGATTGCGCAGCGAGGTAAAAAGAGGATTAGCGAAAAGTTTCGGGTTTCAGTCATGCACACTGTCGAAAATCCTGGAGCGTATAGATAAGATTGACGTAAGGTATCATAAGGAGGGAGGTAACGGACCCGGCTGAGTTTCTGCGCTTTGAAGAATGCTTATTGAATTGGTTTTGTCAATGAAGAGGAGAAAACGTTCTTATTATCATTTTAACTGAATCAGTTGTGGGTTCTTGGTGAAACATTGTAAATGAACTAAACAACCACTGTTTTTTTCCTTGTTTCACAATTTCATTGTTAATGTTAATGCACAACCTAGGCTTCGGGGTATAAGCCCATTTTCTAGTATATTACTGATTCCCAAACATGATCATGCACAAATAAACATAATGGCAAATCAAAGTTAATCATCTTAACTTCTTAAGTTATCGATCTTTCAACAATTCAGCAACTACACTACAATGACAGGACTAAAGTTATGCATCAGGCTAGAACTTTCTGACTACGATGGACTGAGGCCCAAATTTTTGCTTCTAAACTGGGGTTGTGATCTCATCTATAAGAGATGAATAATTGAATTGGATTGTCTCGTTTAATAATTGATATGGGGATATAAATATTTGTCTTTTTAATTTCTAAAAGTCCTAATTGGTTGAGTTTGGTTCCCTTTTTCTTTGTGTGTAAGTCTTGTACATTTAATGTGTATTTGTGGTTATTGTTCAGGCAATGTTCTGTAAAGGCTGATTCAGGCTTCTTCAATATCCAGCTTCTGTGGTTTTCTTTAAGCCTGGCACAGATTGACTTCTCTGTTCCATTCAGTGTAGCAATACTGACACTCACGGCATGTGATTTTATAAACCCCACTTTTTGTGATGGCTGGTTGTTTGTCTTTTGCATTGAAGAAGAAACTACCTATTGTCTGAGGGACATACAAAAACACAGAGAATCCCTTTGCCTTCAAGATGTTACTTACACTATTTGATGTTTTCCCTATAAAATTAAAAGACAGATATGTATATCCCCACACCTGTTATAAAGGAACAAACCCAGTTCAATTATTCATCTCTCTTGGATAAGATCACCACCCCAGGATAGAAGCAAAACTTTGGTCCCCAGTCCATCATAGTTAGAAAGTTCTTGGCTGCACTGTGAACTTTAGTCCCGTCATTGTAGTGTAATTACTGAATTGTGTAATAATATATGTAATTTGTTAAAAATGGTCATCGACGTAATTGTACATTAAGCTGTGGATCGATAACTTACGAAGTTGACAGATTATATTTGTCTTGTCATCATGTTTATCTGTGCATTATCATCTTTGGGAATCAGTAATGTACTTGAAAATAGGCTTATAACCCGAAACCTAGGCTGTGCAGCAACATTAATAATAAAATTGTGAAACAAGGCAAAAAAACAGTGTTTCTTTAGTTAATTGCTCTAATTAGCCTCCACATGGAAGGGTTCACCGCTAGTGAGAGGTGGCTTACTAACTTACCATGAAGCTAACTTAATTTTCAAGACGATTTATGGAGAAATGCGGTCGACGATGATACAGTTTATTTAGCAAGGAAGAAAATGAAAGAACGTGAAATTTTCTCATATATTCTCTGAATTTTTTGTGCGTCACTCATTCGAAATATTAAATAAGTAAAAAACAGGTACCGTAGATAAAAAACCAACTTTGTTTTAATTTGAGTTCTAGTTGTTACTTTATAAAGAGATATATTGCCAGCCAAAAAGATGAAGTACCCTCAAGAGGAGGAGGAGGAGAAAATGAAATCAAACTTCTTGGGTTCAGAAGTTATGTGATGTTACTGCAGTGATAACAGATTTGGGTGAAGTATGATGTCGCACCCCGTCTGGCGTGGATGATTGCAGTGAATCATTTCGGAGCGGTGTCATACAGCAGGTGAATCCTCTCTTGAGACAAGCATACCCACAACTGTTGTAACTGGTCCTTGATATCCTGGAGACGCACTGGGACGGAATTGACGTCCGAGCTGGTCCTACACGTATGCTGCATGGAGTCCATTCCTTTTCTGGCAGCTGCAGATGTGAAGGGTTACGTTTGCTGCACAGTGAGGCTGAAATGACCACAAAGGTGGATCGCCATAATCAGCTGCTGATAGCAGTGTCTCACACGAGTACGCAGAACCTACGTGCCCCTAACAGTGATTATTCAACATCTGACACAGTTCGCGGTCCTTATACACTGAGGTAACAAAAATCATAGGATACTTCCGAATGTCGAGCAGTTCGACGTAGCATGGACCCAACAGGCCGTTGAAAGTCCCCTCCAGAAATATTGAGCCATGCTGCCTCTATAGCTGTCCCTAATACTGGAAGCTTTGCCGGTGCTCGAACTGATGTCATTATGTGCCATAAATCTTCAATGGGATTCATATTGGGCGATCTGCATGGCCAAATAATTCGCTCGAATTGTCCAGATCGTGAACAATTGTGGCCAGGTGATATGCTGCATTGTCATCCCTAAAAATTCCATTCTTATTTGGGAACATGTGAAGTCCATGAATGGCTGCAAATGGTCTCCAAGTGACCGAACATAACCATTTCCGGTTCAGTTGGACCAGAGGACCCACTCTATCCAATGCAAACACAGCCCACACCGTTATGGAGCCATCAGCAACTTGCACAGTGCATGGTTGATAATTTGGATCCATGGCTTCGTGAAGTCTACGCCGCACTCAAACTCTACAATCAGCTCTTACCAACTGAAATCGGGGCTCATCTGACCAGGCCACGGTTTTACAGTCGTCTAGGGTCCAACCGATGTGATCATGATCCCGGAAGAGGCGCTACAGGCCATGTCGTGCTATTAGCAAAGGCACTCGCATCGGTCGTCTGCCGCCATATCCGATTACTGACCACATTTCGCCCCACTGTTCTAACGGATACGTTCGCGGTACGTTCCACATGGATTTCTGTCGGTATGTCAGTCTGTGTTGCTTGTCTGTTAGCACTGACAATTCTATACGGACGCCACTGCTCTCTGTCTTAAAGTACACCTGCTGTTTTCCTGAAAGGACAGTCGTTATTGTCTGTTTTTGTACAGGCTGTTTTGTGTTACTGTTCCTGTATTTCCTCTAAGCGTGTTTTATTGACCTAACTTTTGTTTATTTCCTCTTTGCGTCTGGAACATTGAAGAGTTTGTATACTGCCTATCTCACTGCCGAATCAGGTCGGGCCACCTAATGGCCCGTCGTCGGTGCTGCTGGTTTCCCAGACTTGAAATCAGCCGATTGTCAGACTGACGCGACGCTTCATAGAACCGTCGCGTCGGGCAGTCTGTTTCATGTGATCCCTTGTCATGGAGATCCCTGTTTTCTCATGCAATGCCCTGGTCGGGCAGTCTCGCGGTAAGCGCAAGGCGAGTCGCAGACCGCTCCCTTGCACCCACTTGGAGCCGTCGTCTATTTGTATCGGCTGCGTTCCCCCACACTACAGATGCGTATTCTAGCACTGGTCGGATCAGTGCCAAATATAGTATATCTCCACAGTGTGAAGGAAGCGTTGGTTCTGGGTTTAGTAGGGGATACAGTGCCTTCAAACGTGCATCTGCTTTCCTCCAGACCTCACAGATATGTGGCTTCCAGGTGAGGTGCCTGTCGAGAGTTAACCCTAGATATTTAGCCGTGCGGGACCAGAGGATGGTCGCAAAGTGAAGGCTGTCGACCACTGCAATGTCCATGATGAGAGGTAATGCCTTAAATTTGACACTGTGGGTCTCCCAATATTGAAATCCCTAAAGATTTCCGAGACGGAATATCCTATGCGTCTAGTTCCAATTACCATTCCGCGTTCAGAATCTGATAATTCTCATCGTGCGGCCATAATCACTTGGGAAACCTATACACATGAATTACCTCAGTACAAATGACTGCCATCGCCGTCACAGGCGGCGCTGCCGTCTATGTGTGTGCATATCGCTTATCCATCGACTTTTATCTCAGTGTATACCCTACCAAACTTGGTAACAACATAAACACGAGCACCACTACTGCACTCCGTTGGTCGCTCCGCGTGTCACAGAGAACTGCAACTCTAATCATTTATGAGTACATACCCTCCGATTGTATTACACTGACATTGGATGATGTATTCTGGGTGCTTCCGTTCTTTTGTCACCAATGTATGCATATTATTGAAGGCAGAGTACTGTTTTTTAGCTTATACTTGTAACTCGGTTTTTTCCTGATTCCACCTTGCTCAGTCGCACTTTCATTAAGTCGAGCTTTCAGTTATTTGAACTTCTTGTTAGGTCTCTTCAACTTGGATTATAGAGCGTCACTGTAGTATATTTGAGCAGCGTGTGTGTGAATAACTGGCGGGGGAGGCGTGGGTGGGCGGCCTTGGCGCTGGCCGCGCTCCTTCATTATGCATTGTCGCCATCGCCGTCACCGACGGCGCCGCCGCAGACGCGGCCGCCTTCCGCCCCCGCCACCGCCGCTACTGCCGCCCGCGCCGGTCGATAAAACTAACCCTGGCTGGCGCATCCTTTTCTCCCGCGGCGCGGCGCCTGGCCGGATCCCCTTTGTCGGCTGCCCGTCGCGGCACAGTCGATAAATCTCGCCGCCGGCCTTCCGGAGTGGCACACACGCTAGCGGCTATGTGACGGTTCCGGTTCCAATAAGGGAAGCCGGCCGAGTGCCCGCCCGTGTCCGGGGCTCTTCTTCCTCGCGCTCCGTCTTGTTAGGCTGCAGGAATTCCGCCGCCGCCGCAGCCTGAGAAATGGTCGGCCACCAGTTTCCATGTTTGTGGACTGGCCGAGGTAGGCACCCACGGACGAAAGAGCGGTTACAGTCGAATAAAACGAAAATTCCTGCACATCACGACTGTTGCGAATGACACACATCTCACTTCTGCCGCGCCGCACCTCTTCCTCGTGGTTGGTTGGTTTTGGGGGAAGAGACCAAACAGCGAGGTCATCGGTCTCATCGGAGTAGGGAAGGATAGGGAAGGAAGTCGGCCGTGCCCTTTTAGAAGAACCATCCCGGCATTTGCCTGGAGCGATTTAGGCAAATCACGGAAAACCTAAAGCAGGATGGCCGGGCGCGGGATTGAACCGTCGTCCTCCCGAATGCGACTTCCTCGTGATTACATGGTGCCCACACTAATACCGTCTTTCGGTGTGTTGTGTTGTTTAGAAGAGCTCTGATTGCTCTGTGTTTGCTGCGTGGAATTAGCATGGTGGGAAGGTTGATGACAGCGTATCGCGAAGCGCCTTTGAGGAAGGTACTTAGTTGCTCTCAGGTGTGTGACGAGGTGCTTACACACCATTGTGACAGGAATAGCGCCCACAGTAAATTCAAAAACCATCACTCCAGGAGAGAGTGGCGTTGTATTCACACCAGCCCACTTCTTAAAAGGCAGCAAGATGGTAAACACCACTGAGGTGGGATGGAGATATGCACATATAGAGATGACGGTAGTATCCTGTTCAGAAGGTATAAAAAAGCATATTTGTCCTCAGGTGATTCATGCGAAAAGGTTTCCGACATGATGACAGCCGCACGGTGGGAATTACCAGACTTTCATTCAATTTCGGAAATCGTTAGGGAATTCAATATTCCGAGATCCACGGTGTCAAGAGCGTGCCTAGAAACCAGATTTCAGCCATTACCTCTCAACATGGACATCGCGGTGGCTGCCGGCCTTCACTTGACCACCGAGAGCAGCGGCGTTTGCGTAGAGTTCTCAGTGGTAACAGACAAGGAACAGTGCTTGAAATAACCGCAGAAATCAATGTGGGACGTACGACGAATGTGTCCGTTAGGACAGTGCGGCGGAATTTGACGGTAATTGGATATGGCAGCAGACGAACGATGCGACTGCCTTTGTTAACAGCGTCTCTCCTGGACTCTTGACCATGTCGGTTGTCCCTAGACGACTGGAAAACCGTGGGATGGACAGATGAGCTCTTATTTCAGTTGAAAAAGTTGATGGAAGGCTTTGAGTGTGGTGCAGACTCCACGAAGACATGGACCCAAGTTGTCAACAACGAACAGTGCAAGCTGATGGTGGCGCCTTAATGGTGACGGCTGTGTTAACATGGAATGGACTGGGTCCTTTCGCTCATCTAAATCGACCAATGGCTGGACATGGTTATGTGCGGCTACTTGGAGTCCATTTTCAGCCATTCATGGACCTCATGTTCCCAAACAATGATGTCAGGTCACCAGGCCACTTGTTCACGACTGGTGTGAAGAACATTCTGCACAGTTCGAACGAATGATTTGGCCAGCCAGATCGCCCGATAGGAATCCCATCGAACGTTCATGGGACATAATTGAGAGGTCAGTTCGTGCACATCCTGCACCTCAACACTTTAGTAATTATGGACGGCGATAGAGGCAGCGTGACTTAATATTTCTGCGACGGGCTTCCAACGACATTTTGAGTCCTCGCCACGTTGATTTGCTGCGCTACGCCGAAAAGAGTAAGTTCGACACGATATTAGTAAGTATCCCATGACTTTTGTCACCTCATTGTATTCCATGTGAATCACAACCGGCAACTAGGAAGGATCCTGCCAAGAAGTTTCGAGTGAGACAAAGCGTCAACGAGGACCTTTGGCGTAGATGGAATAATGAGTATGTTTTCATGCTAAGACATTGCCACTATGTGAAAGGATACGTCTGAAGAAGACCCAGAATTGGCGAAGTGGTCCTGCTTTGGAGGATCTCAAACACGGCACTTATTGGAAAGGAAGCAGTGGTGGAAGAGGTGCGGCATGGCAGAGACAAGAAAATCAGGTGCATGATTGTCAGGCAGCCAGATGGAAAGAAGACTTGTCGAAAGGTCCATCTGCTCATCCCACTTGGTATACACCAGACAGGGAAAATGTTGGGGAGAGTGAGAAGAGATACTTACGCCGTAGTAATAACACCAACGGCGTTCTGCCTGCCTCGTTGTTAGTGCCTCCGTGCTACGGTGTGTAGTATTACTCGCGGTCGCAACCAGAATCCGCACACGCTCAGCTATGTGCAGCACGCGAGAGAAATTTCGCGATGTATTGCTCCATGTATTTACTCGGAAGCGTTTATTAGCAGGTCCAGACTAATCCTTCGCACAGCCAAAGTATTAAATCGGACATAATAATAGTTGCTAACCTTGCTTTGACCCGCGAATCAGCTTTAAAACTGTCACTTATCACTAATCAGTGCCCTACAGCAATCCAATTACTTTCAAAAAGGGTCTCAGATCAGACCACTAGATTAGAAAACGAGCACTAGCAACAGTGACTCCAGTTATCTTCTAGCAACTCCCGCCGGTAAGTTCTATCAAAAATATAACTACTCCCGCCGCCCCCCGTCCCCACCTTCCCCCTCAACTTTCCGGTGATACAAATATGTTGTCTTCTTTTAGATCCATAGAAGTCCATCTCATTCATGAACTGACTAAGCAACATCTCCAGATAGTTGACGGCGTCTTCCTACCTAGGACATGTACGTCCACTAAACTGCAACACTCACCTGTAAGGACCAATCAGATTAAAACAAGCCACATGGAGAAAAATCAAGTAAACTGATTATTACTTCAAAAGTAATCGCCATAAACACCAGTCAATGACATCATGGAAAATGTTTGCGAGCACCTCTTCGTCCGAAACAAATCGACGGCCACGAATTTCAGTCTGCAGGGCTCCAAAAATATAGAAAACGCATGGGGAGAGGTCGGGACTGTACGCCCCCATGTAGTGGAAACGGCATCATAATACCCGCTACCAAGGTGGTTTCGACTGCGCTGGGAACCCGTACACATCCTCCGCGCAGCCTCGAACTGTAGTCAAGCGATTTCCACATGTTTGGAGCTCTGTAGAAAGACATTGGTGTCCGTAGATTTGTTTCTGACGAATAGGTGCAAACCTAGCTAAAATCATGATTCCATAGACAAACGCAAACAGTTCCATGAGGGAATTGACCATCTTGTCGCACAGTGGCATAAATCTATTGAAATGTGCGTATGGCAAATTTGGCCAGAGTCCCCTTTCGGGGAGTTCGGCCGCTTGGTGCAAGTATTTTTATTTGACGCCATTTCGGCGACTTGCGTGTCGATGATGATGGTGATGAGGACAACACATCGCCCAATCCTCGAGGGAAGAGAATCTTTGACCACTTTTTTCGAATAGATCAGGAAAGAAAAGAAAAAAAAAATGCTCTAAATGGGGATTGATATTGCGAAAACTGCTGTAGAAGCTTCGCTCAAATAACTGACATCAATAAAAAAAATTCCCCCAATATGCCTTAATTTATTATTTATCCTACGAACTTCCACTGGAGGGGTTAAGCTCCTGGTCGGAGACAAGCAAAATGGAGAGCTGTAAGTGATTAGGGGACACGAGGACACGTTAAAATAGTGCGTCGCAGAAAAATGAAAGGAAATGTCGTGTGGCTAGGGCCTCCCGTTGGGTAGACCGTTCGCCTGGTGCAGGTCTTTAGATTTGACGCCACTTTGGCGACCTGCGCGTCGATGGGGATGAAATGATGATGATCAGGACAACACAACACCCAGTCCCTGAGCGGAGAAAATGTCCGACCCAGCCGAGAATCGAACCCGGGCCCTGAGGATTGACAGTCTGTCACGCTGACCACTCAGCTACCGGGGGCGGACTAGAAATAAAGCAGAAGCTTTGGCCCGAACATCAGAGAGGCCCAAACCTCCCCTCAGAGTGTACCCGAAAAACTGATTTTCGCCATATAAACCTGGAACTTTCGGTATATCATTGCAGGAAAGGGGAAAATTTGTGCGATAACATGTGCTTCACTCAACACGTAATTTTCCAAGGTTTGAACCTTATGAGGTAACGAGAGGGAGCGCTAGTCTTCAAGAATCCCTCCTTCAATCCTATCCGTGACGGACTTCCAGTCTAACGCAGCCATCTTCGTCGGATAACGATCAATAATAATGCCCAACGATCGATAGTGAGCGACCACCACAGCCCAGGAATCTCAATCCCGTCAATCGTCGCAAATTAACGACATTTACGGTCGTTAACCGGTGCTCCCAGAAGACGATAAAATGGATCCAGAAAGTCCTTAAGCACCGGTATGTCACCATGAGTATGAGGAATACCAAACGTCATCGGCATACACGCAGGCGATAAACCTATCTCCCAATAACGACCAGCCTCCCAATCGAGCAGCTATGGACCACAATAAGTGTTCCAGAAATAGCACGATGGGGGACTCATTTGCAGGACACCTCGACACGTCAATAGACGCTTGAATACCAATAATTACAGAAGTGAACATCCGTCGTGCAGCCGTCAACACTCAAAACAGAAAATCATGACTAACTCGGTCAGACGCATGATTAAAATCAATAAAAAGTAATGCTCCCTACACAGAAACAGTGAAAGCAATCGAGATGAGATCACGACTTTCAGCAACGGGAGTCAGGAGAGGATGACTAAGGAGACAACGTCGATAACGCGCGACAATGTCAGGAAGGAAAACCGACAAACAGCTGTTTATCGCCCACGCTACGATTTTATAATAAAAATTGATTACCGTTGTTGGTCGGTCGTGATCCACCGACAGACGTCCCATCTTTATGGGTATTAAAACAATTTTTCCGATCTTAAAGAATCGTGGGATGTGTCCTTCATTGCACCGCTTCATTCGTCATAGATGTCAGCATATATCTCCTATAAGAGACCAGAACCGAACATAAAATTCTTTGGGAAGTCCATCCAAAACTGGAGATTTTAGTGAGGAATAGCGAACTACAATGTCAGGTACCTCATCACGGTAAATGCTGCCAAAACTTATCATGGAGAGCTGTCGTAACAAGGAGGGAAATAAAATCAGCAGACCGTGTACCGTCTGATTTCACTCCAGTGTAAAGATCGGAACAATACCGGGAAAGCTCACGCATTATATCTGACTGGGATGACCACTCACGTCCATCTACAGAACGAATGGTGAGACACGTCCTTTGAGATCGCATTCGACGCCGAATTATATGATACAGAGACGCCAACTCTTCCTGGAGAAACCGAACAGTCGACTACTAGCAGTAGCTGTAAAATACGTAAAGTCCTGTAGACTCAACGACGCCACCATTCCATTAACTGCACAACAATAATTATAGTTGGGAGTCTGATCCACAGGATCTCCCCCCCTCCCCCCATTCCAAATCAAAATTTTTCTCGGATTTTGACGAAGTAAATAAATGGCATCTTCCTTATAATAACGGGAGCGGTCATATGTACGACCAGAAAGAGATGGAGCGTAAAGAAAAATCAAGGCGAGGTCATAAAAACTACACTCTATACCCCGACTGTCACAAGCGTTCCAAAGTCCGTCAACGGAATACCGTTCCGATAAACCACGGTCACGCCGGTAGAACTTTCCGGCCCAACATTAAAAAACATAGAATACCCAGGAGGATAACACACATCAAATAACACTTCTTGCGAATACACGACATCAGCTTGGGAATCATAAATAAACTGTCGTAACGCAGCAAGCGGTAATATAGAGCTTATGCTATTAACATTTGTGGTAAGAAACGTATACGTCTGCGGTAGTTAACAACATGTAAGACATGAAAAGAGAAGCAGAAAAGAATTTACGCATCACGTCCCGCTCTCCACAACACCGGCAGATGGCGAATGCGAGAAACACAACCGGGAAGGATGAACATAATCATCAGATAAAGAAGAGACAGGCTGCAGCAGTCCGCATATATGACTACCAGGAAGAGAATCCGCGGTAACTCGTTGCTCCACCATATCAGAATGAGGAAGGGATGATATTGCACCGTAAAGGCAGAACAGCTGACGATGTCTTAGTTAAAACATTGAAACCCACCGGAACAGATGTTTCTACGTGGGAGAGAAAGCAGATGGAACGTTCATTTCAATATCAGCAATACCACAGCCACATCATCCCCAGCGAAACAAGAACCAATTCCGACATTCAACGTCATTATTCAAGGCATCATGACGGGAAGAAGGAGCCTCCTCTATCACCTTGTAGAAGAGGCGGCATTCTGAGTCCGCCGTCTTTTAAATTGTGCTACGAGTGCCAGCGTCTTAGCGGCAGCACGGACGCATCTGAACGTGCCGGTAACGGCGGAAAATCGCGTGCAGTCGGGAGTAATGTCCCACTAGTGCTTTCTAAAGCTTGAGAAGTACTGACAGCAGAATGCTTAGACACTAATTCTGCTAATGTCAACGGACGGTGTTTTTCATAGGACGACTCTAAAACCGTATCCGGACAATGGATCTGAAATGGCCACTTTGATTACGAAGGAAGCGGGTTCCTACTTGTCCTGTATACGTAGCGTGAATCCGGTACAAACATTTAGGTGTGAAGGAATATTCCTTTCAACACACATTTCTACGGTTCGGATACCATTGTAGCATTGCAAGCGATATTATACAGACCAGCGTGCTGCCGGATATGCCGAACGACTTCAAAAGTAGGCACCTTAAGAAATGAACCGTCCACTTCGGGTGGAAGACTGTAAACTCTAACCGGAATATACTCGATCGCCGCATTTGCAATGAGACTGGACTAACGAAACCATCACGATGTGTAAACATCATGTGAGAACCAATCCAAGAGAGAAGCCGGTAGACTTGCAAGGGATCTTGAAACTTCACAAAAAAAGGTGCATAAAAATCGCAATCAAAGTAAGTAGTACCTACCTGATCAGATGTAACGCGAATCGTATCGGCCAACCAGTGGTGAATTTCTAAAGAGCCTGGTTGAACATGACGCGTTTGTCAAAACTGAAACAAATGGTATCCCAACGGGGAATATTCGACAGACGTCATGGCGTGGACAGAGAATGCCGTCGCCATGGAACAAAGCAACAACAAACTACGCTAGGCAAGAAGGATGCGACACACACACACACACACACACACACACACACACACACGCCTGAGTAAACAGAATTTCATATGCGGCGCTGCGGTACAGGCGGAAGTAAGGCAACCGGATCGCGACGCGCAAGTTACGGAGGCGGACAATAAATACATTACCAGTTATGGTGACTACTGTTGAATTAATAAACGGTTTACTTACTTCTTTTTCCATCTGTCTCGTTTTCAGGTGACCGCGCACAGCAGCGTACTCGCAAATTCATACGAAACTCCCGACACAACCAGTGCAACGCCAGTGTCACTGAGGTCCACTCACTCCCAATTTGATACACTTAGAAATTTTAAAAACTCACCCCCCCACAGGACTAACGACTCCTTTCTGACTTCTGATTGCGCGAGCTCCAAAACGTCTCCACAAAATTGTTTTAAACGTGAACTGTTAGTGATGTTCATTTTCCAGTGTAGTACTGTCGGATCGCAGGATCTCTCTGAAGCACGTTAGTGCAGTTTTTATTAGTGGTTTAGGAGCAGTGACAGTTAAAACCCTTTCTCGCAGGTCAAAGCTACGTTGTCGACCTTTATTTAGGGTGAGGTAGTCATGTTGCAGTGCAGAAGATTTATCTGTATCTGTCTTGAAATTACTATAGCAAAACAACTGACGATGGCCGAAGTACACACGGTATAAAATTCGGATTAGCTACAGGAAGAAATGCGTTTCTGAAAAACAGGAATATATTAACAACTAGTGTAAATTTGTATTTAGGAAGCCCTCTCCGAAGACGTTAGTATGGGATGTATCCTGGCACGGAACTGAAATGTGGTCTATAAGCAGTTCATTCGAGAATAACCTTTTGAAATGTGATACTGCAGGTGAATGGTGAAGTTCAGCATCCTACTTGACAAAGCTGGCGTTCTTAATTTAACTGTATGAAGTGCGTCTGTACGTAATTCCAGTCTAAAACAGAAGTGCCTCTTTGTCATTCCGCTGTCTCTATCTTCCGCTTAGCGCATCATTCGAAACTGACTTTGGCCGCAGGGGCTACGAGTGAAATGAGCTTCCTACTTGATTGGAAAAAAGAAAAAGTAAAAAATCCACAAGATGAAATAATTTGGTTCGAACTCAGATGTGTGTCACTACCGCCCGGGTTCCCGGGTTCGATTCCCGGCGGGGTCAGGGATTTTCTGTGCCTCGTGATGACTGGGTGTTGTGTGATGTCCTTAGGTTAGTTAGGTTTACGTAGTTCTACATTCTAGGGGACTGATGACCATGGATGTTAAGTCCCATTGTGCTCAGAGCCATTTGAGCCATTTTTTTTGTGTCACTACACGATGCTTTGTGTCGCAGTCAGATGCGGCGGTAAACCGTTGGGGGACAGAAGCCACCCGCATGCGTGGCCGCAGCCGCCATGCAGGAAGGAGTAATTGACTCCCCCTCACGCAGTAAACACACACTTCACGCTCCCGTCCCTGCCCGGTCCCAGCTAAAATGCCCTGAGCACAACACAGACAGAGTGTTTCTTTACGCACTCTTACCGAGGTGTCAAATGTGTTGTCGTTCCAGTAACGTGCCTCGCAGATAAGCTCTTCAGACAAAGAATGAGTCACAACCAGGAGACGTCAATGTCTATAGCCTTTATAATGGCTCCAGTTAAGCAAGGAAGAGAGTCCGCAAGTTTCTTATGGTACGCCATACCCAGCTGGAGCTACTCATTGATGATTCCATAGGCCTACAAAATACGTGGATGTTGATTGCTACTTTTTATCCACTGTTCCAAATCGTCCCAAATATTTGTTATGGGATTAAAATTGGGTGGTTTGGCGGGCTAGTGGTTGTGCAGTTTTGTTGCCTGAGTGTTCGTGAAACCACTAACGCGTGCGTGCAGTCTTGTGAAGGACATCTCTGAAGACGGGAGTGTCCACAGCATACCTGTCATGAAGATGAGGAAAAGGCAACGCTTGGTGACTGGGAATATTAAAAAAAAATCATCTTGCTCTTGAGTGGGCGAAGTCATGGTACAACAAACGCCCCCAAAACATCATAGAACAGCCTCCAGCCTGAACCACTCCTCCCAGCACGCACTACAGTTTAAACGCCTCGTTGGGATGCTGGTGCAATCGCATTACTTCAAAACAGGCAAAATGACCATTCGGACCCCACTACACGCCGCCAGTCAGCTACTGTCCAACTTCTGTGTTGTTTGGCCCATTGTTTGGCAGCTTTATGTGGTGGTGTGAGCAATGGCCTTTTGCGTGGTATCTCAGTCCCAAAAGTGCATAACATGCAGTTCACTTCACAGTGTTTCCTCGGAAACTGGTCGAGGTGCACCTCCATTCACTGACAGCAGAAATTGCTATCAATGACAAGGCGTAACACTAGACTCCGATCCCTGTCATGATCCTTTTACGACCACTGATCTTACACTGTGTTACATGACTGCGAAGGGTAAACCATTCCTATTAGATACGTTGGAAAGTCCGCATTGATACACCAACAAGTCGACCGTGTTCATTCATGGTGTGGTCATGGGCGCGTTCAACGCTATAGCACTTTCTGCCTTACTGTATTGTCTTTGCATCGAGCCAGCTTACTGCTCTTATGCCATTCAGTCCACTGGCACATACGCGTCACTTCACGAACCATGAATCCTATCAGCGGAGGAAGGCCACATGACTGCCTGGATCAGTTCTACACCATACACTGCTCTCCAAGGCACATGTGTGTTCTTCTAATGAGTTAAACAGTATTCTGTCCGGTGAGTTTATTTCCCATTTCATCTTCCAGGTAAGAAGTTCAGTTGTCCCTTGTAACGTTTTCATTGCTTGAAAGACTTGCACTGTACCTGACGGAAACACCATGTATTTAACATTTATATCTGTATCCCGCAAGCCACCGTATGATGTGTGGCGCGGGGGTATAACTAGTACCAATATCTGTCCCCCCTTTTCTTCTGAGCAATTCACGAATGGCACAGGGAAAGAAAGATTGTCGGTAATGCTCTTGTAGTGACTTGAGGAAGGAGCAACCGGCCGAGACACAGCCAGCAACATTTTGCGACATTTTATGAGTTGCTAACCAGTAGCGAATTTTATAGTTCTATCTGTGTGCTTTGGTAGTTTAGTTTCTTGACATTCTACCTCTAAACTTAATATTTAGTGTAAGTGGTAAAGGCTGCTAGGCTTACTTGCGAGATGAAAGCACAGTTCACCATTTGCTGCATAGTCGACAAGACTGCTACAGAACCGAGTGGAGGGTCTGAATCAGAGACTCCGACGGTTTTGCAACCGTGTAGGCTGCAAATTCCTCGACTTCGCCGTAGGTTGGCTGGGTTTCGGGGTTCCGCTGTATAGGTCAGGTAACCACTACACACGTAGCAGGGGCTATGTGGCGTGGATTGGGCTTTTTTTTTTATTTAAAAAAAAATAGATTAGATGCTGTTGGGAAAACACAGAGGGCCTCAGTCTCAAAGGGTGCAGGTCGAACACAAGAAGAACGCAGATCCAGGAACCATCGGTATGACAGTTGTAAATTGTCGTAGCTGTGTCGCGAAAGTACCAGAGCTCCAAGCGCTAATGGAAAGCACTGATGCCCAAATCGTTATAGGCACTAGAAATGGGAATGCCATGTGGCTAGGGCCTCCCGTCGGGTAGACTGTTCGCTGGTGCAAGTCTTTCTAGCTGACGCCACTGCGACGCCTTGCGTGTCGATGGGGATGAAGTGATGATCATAAGGACAACACAACACCCAGTCCCTGAACGGAGAAAATCTCCGACCCAATCTGCAATCGAACCCGGTCCGTGAGGTATGACATTCCGTCGCGCTGACCACTCAGCTACCAGGGGCGGACGTTATAGGCACTGAAAGATGCTAAAGCCGGAAGTAAGTTCAGCCGAAATTTTTGCGAAGAACCTAACGGTTTACAGAAAGAATAAGCTAAACATAGTTGGCGGTGGCGTGTTTGTTGTTGTTAGAAGTAGTTTATTTTGTATCGAAATTGAAGTAGATAGGAAATTTGAGGTAAGTTGCTATGGGACCAAACTGCTGAGGTAATCGGTCCCAAGGCTTACACACTATTTAATCTAAATTAAACTAACTTACGCTAAGGACAACACACACATCCTTGCCCGAGGCGGACTCGAACCTCTGACGGCGACAGCCGCGCGAATCGTGACAAGGCGCATCAGAACATATTTAAGTGATTAACGTTGCAAGATCACAGGTTTTAAGTAAGCACGAAATAAGCCAGTGCAAATTTGAAACCGGTGTAACCGCCGGAATGTTGAATGTAAGGATGCAAACGTGCATTCATTGTGGTATCGGCTTGTGGAATTCTTTTCCATGCCTGTTGCACTTGGTCGGTCACCACAGGGATGGTAAATGCTGTTTGTGGATGACGCTGACGGTAAATGCTGTTTGTGGATGACGCTGACGGTAAATGCTGTTTGTGGATGACGCTGGAGTTGTCGTCGGATGATGTCGCTTATGTGCTCAATTGAAGACAGATCTGGTGATCGAGTCCGCAGCTCGTGGTCGTGCGGTAGCGTTCTCGCTTCCCGCGCCCGGGTTCCCGGGTTCGATTCCCGGCGGGGTCAGGGATTTTCTCTGCCTCGTGATGACTGGGTGTTGTGTGATGTCCTTAGGTTAGTTAGGTTTAATTAGTTCTAAGTTCTAGGGGACTGATGACCATAGATGTTAAGTCCCATAGTTCTCAGAGCCTGGTGATCGAGCACGCCAAGGCAATATGTCGACACATTAGAGCATGTTGGCTTACAACAGCAGTATGCGGGCAACCGTTATCCTATTGGAAAATGCTGCCTGGGACGCTGTTCATGAATGGCAGCACAGCAGGTCGGATCACAAAACCGACTTACAAATTTGCAGTCAAGGTGCGTGGGGTAACCACGAGAGTGCTTGCGCTGTCTTAAGAAATAGCAGGTTGCTTGGCTTTTGCGCCAGTAACGAGCTTCCCAAGCATACGAACAGTGGCAAGAAAAACGTTTCTGAAGGAGAGAGATTGGTTGATATCGAGTATAGATTTTAAGTGTTAGGAAGTCTTTTCTGAAGGTATTTGTCTGGAGCGTAGCCAAGTATGGAAGTCAAACAAAGATGATGAACAGTTTAGACAAAAAGGGAATTGAAGTTTTTGAAATGTGGAACTACAGAAGAATGATGGAAATTAGATGGATTGATATCGTAAATAATAAGGATATACCGAATGGAACTGGGGGGGAAAAGAAATTTGTGGCACAACTTGGTTAAAAGCAGGGACCGGTTTATAGGACACATTATGAGGCATTGTGGAATCGTCAGTTTGGTAATGGAGTGTAGTGTGGTTCAAGGCTTCAGCGCAGTAAGCAGGTTCAGGTGGTAACAGTCCCGAAGATGCACGCGATAGACTAGCGCGGAGAGCTGCATTAAATCGATCTTCCCACTGAATACGACAGCAATCACAAAATGCAATTAGGCGTAAATCGTAATAATGACACTTCGTTTTACTTTTGTGTACGAAACCTCGAGCACATTTCTGGGGAAAAAAGCTCACTCTTCTCATTTAAAGTCCAATAAATCCACGACAGAGGTCCCTCGGCTGGAAGGGTGGCAGGCGGAAGTAGTCATGAGCCATGCAGTTATTACTTTGGTCGGCGTTATTAAGGACTGGGCGAAAGAACAGGTGACAGGACGCACGTGGGCGGATTGCGGTGCGCGGACTTTGGCCCGGCCGGCGGGGATGCCTCATCGCCGCGACCCGCCGCCCGCAATTAACGGCGGACCGCGTCTCGTTTAATCGCGTTTCAGCGCTCGGATCCTCGTCGCGCCGCGTTGCAGCTGCGCCGGCTACTTGGCAGAGCTAACAGGCGGTGCGCCGCTAGCCGCCTTTGATGTGCCCGCCAGCGGCCGAGGCTGCGTCCCGTGTTTGCTCTGGGAACAAGCTGCACGTTTGCTTTGGCTCGGCTACTGCTCATTCTTCTCGGCTGCCGCCTAATGGATTCACTGTCCGACGAGGCGATTCTCTTCTCCGTGTCGCCCTTACAGTTGTAGTATGTGCCGCACTGCTTACAGTAATAAAGAAATTTCAGCCTCAGTTACTAATGCCTCAATACATGAAATGGCCCGTCGTTTATCACTGCATTTTTTTTTGACGTTCTGGATGTGGAAGAGCAGTCCGGTGATTAGAGCCTTACACCAAAGCGACAAATCGCCGTTGTTATTCGTAGGATTTTCTGGCTGATCGCGAGTCAAATGGACTCTTTAATTGTAACCCGTTGGAGCAACTCCGACGGATGTTGCAGTGAGTTTTCTTTCAGATGTTTCACGCCAGAGGAGCATAAAACTTGATTCATCTGAAAAGACCATGTATGTACGTGCAGTTGCGATATTGGCACGCAAATTCCATCCTTCATCGCCGATTGACAACAGTCAACACGGGTGTATGAACCAGGCATCTGCTGCAGAGGCCCCTACGCAGCTCTCGCCGAACGGCCGTTGAGGAGACAGTGTTGGTAGTCCATTCGTCCACCTGTGCTATCAGTTGCTCAGCAGTGGCACGTCCATTCTCCCGTAAACACATCCGCAGCCGTCGTTTTTATCCCTGTCACTCTTTGCCTGAGGCGTACCACACTTCCCTCGGCACCGGTTTACGATAGTCATTTTGTCTAGCCGTTTCGGAAATGGATCCTTGACCCGAAAACTAATGATCATGCGCTTGTGAACGTCAGGTAACGCGCCTACGTTTCCGTATTACGACAAGGATGTCCTGGTTCCGCGTCTCCCCCCCCCCCCCCCCCCCCCACCTTCCTTTTTTCTCTTTCTTCCATCAGTCGTCTGACTGGTTTGATGCGGCCCGCCACGAATTCGTCTCCTGTGCTAACCTCTTCATCTCAGAGTAGCACTTTCAACCTACGTCCTCAATTATTTGCTGGATGTATTCCAAACTCTATCTTCCTATACAGTTTTTGCCCTCTACAGCTCCCTCTAGTACCATGGAAGTCATTCCCTCATGTCTTAGCAGATGTCCTATCATCCTGTCCCTTCTCCTGATCAGTGGTTTCCATATGTTTTTTCCTCTCCGATTCTGCGCAGAACCTCCTCATTCCTTACCTTATCAGTCCACCTAATTTTCAACATTCGTCTGTAGCACCACATCTCAGCCGGCCGGTGTGGCCGAGCGGTTCTAGGCGCTTCAGTCAGGAACCGCGCGACCGCTATGGTCGCAGGTTCTAATCCCGCCTCGGTCATGGATGTGTGTGATGTCCTTAGGTTAGTTAGGTTTAAGTAGTTCTAAGTTCTAGGGGACTGATGACCTTCAGATGGAAAGTCCCATAGTGCTTAGAACCATTTGAACCACATCTCAAATGCTCCGAATCTCTTCTGTTCCTGTTTTCCATAGTCCATGTTTCAGTACCATACAATGCTGTACTCCAGACGTACATTCTCAGAAATTTCTTCCTCAACTTAAGGCGGATATTTGATATTAGTAGACTTCTCCCCCTACGCGCTTTGTATACTCTCCACTACATGCCGTCTGTGAGAGGTTATTGCACGTTGACGTCGAACATAGGCGGTGGTTGCTGACTGAACCGTATACAACTGATTCATTGCTGTGCATTAAGTTGTTCCAGAACGATTACCACGTAAATAATGAAACTGATGTATCATTAGGAGAACAAAGTTAAGCATGAAAGTTGCCGGACGGGTACGTGAAGAAGAACGGAACTATGTCAAACTTTAGTGACTGTTGGCATCCCGTTTTACTCAAAAGTTATGAGATGCCCATTAAATATCCAGACCAGAGATTGGGTGAAGACATTGATGTAACAGACGTAACCGTCAGACACTTGTTAGTCTGTTGTCTCACATTAACTGAAATCACTCAAACTTGGACAGTGAGTGGAAAACTTACTAATTGCAGATGCTATGCTTTTGTGGTAATGAAAGCGTGAACATGTGCTCTGGCGTACATAGGCGTTAAATGTATAAGGACATTGTCTAGTACCTAAAGCTAGCTGCGAAAGTTACAGTTCTTTTATTGTACGTTTCAGCCTTAGGTCGCATAACTAGCAGCATTATGCTACCCCACCGTCCTGCGTCCGTGGCGTTACATGTTTCGAGCTGACATGTGCCTGGATGACGCCGCATCTGAACTCGACCATCCATCATGTGTTAAAAAAACGTGATTCAAGCGACCAAGTGACGCGTTTCCATTCATCCACGGTCCACTCTCGATTGTGCTGCAATTGTCTTTGGGTCAACATAGAAACACGTAGGGGTCGTCCGCTGCTGGACGCCATGTTAACAACGAGCGCTGAAGGGTGTGCTCCGAAACACTAGTTCCTGCCCAGCATTGTACTATGCCGTCAGATCTGCTACATTTCGCCGCCTATCTTCCGTTACAGGGGAGGCAAGTTTCCGAGCTCCGCCTTCTGTGATGATAAGGTGTGGGCGTCCAATACTTTGTCGCCTGGTCTACTTTCCCTAGATGCTCACGTCGGTAGCATGCGAACAGCTACGAGATTCGATATTTTAGAGATTCTCGTTAGCAGGCGCTGGGCCATAACTATCTGTCAGAATTGCAGACTTCAGTGGTTTTCCCCGTTTGCGACCCTTTTGTCTCTGCTCTGCTTACATGCTTTTCTCCCACGTTGTGTGCCTGCAACGTCGCCAAGCGCCAAGTGGACTGCGGTCATAAATTTCTCCCTCATCAGTAAACCGTTTTATTAGTTCGAATTCAAAACTGCTGAAGCTTCATTTGACTCTGGGTAAGGAAAACTGGGGAGCAGGACTGCGAGGTTCCTGACAGATCCGGCCCAGAAGCATCTCCTACAAGTGCTCTGTAAGGCTTATCCTATCCCCGAAATACACCATCACACAGTCTTGAAGTATGTGTGAAACAGAGGAAAAATGATCATACCAGAGCACAAAAAGGCGAATATGCTCCTATTTATTAAAAGACTCTGAAAACTGCCGTACCAGCTGCCACATTTTATCTTCCTCAGCACTTTAAAATTTTTCGATACAAATTGGCATGCGAACATGGTCGCGCTATCTTTAACATGCCGGCTAATCTCTCACCCCCACTCGCTTCCCTACCTGTAATTCGCTCACACCGACTCACACGCTGTAAATCGCCCGTACCCATCCATTCCCACTTGTTCATTGTCACTCACTCATTCATCCCAACTTATTATCTCCTTGTGTCTCTCTAACTGTCGTTTTCTCCTGTCACACAGACACAGTCGGCTTCTGTCATTGTCTCCCTTTGCACTCTCTCTCTGCTACTGTCTCACTCATCCCTTGCCACTTCTGCTGTTTCTTCTCACTGTCTCTTCTGCTGTGTCTTCCTCGTTGTTATTGTCACATACTCTGCCTCTCATTACCACTGACTCTCAGCCGGTTGCACTTCCTCCTTTTCTTTATTCCTGTCCCACTGACACTCTCTCCTTCGCTCTTTTCCTAGCACTTTTCTGTGACTGTCTTCTATGTTCCATTGCCACTGTTCCTCTCTCTTTCTCTCACACTGACATTGTCTCCTTCGCTCTTTCTATGACACATCCGCTATCTACCATCTTCCAGTATTTATTACTTTTCCGTGAGTTTTCCACATCCAGTGTCTCCTTCCTTCTCAATATAAAAAAGCCGAATATCTTTTGCTGGAAATTTTTAAAGTTAGGAAGGTAGAAAGAGGCAGCTGGTAGGCCACTTTTCAGTCTTAGTCTTTTAATAAACACGAGGATATTCTCCTTTTTTGTGCCCCCATAGGACCCTATTTCTGCCGGTTCCTTACTTTTCCCTGCTACAGCAAAGCATGCCACTCATATGAACACAACTTTATGGGTTAGTAAAATTTCGATAGTTTAGCTATGGGAAATAGAAATAACGGAAAACTATATACCTTTAAACCACAGACCAGATTTTCTGTGCACAGATATTTCTCATGTGATTCAAAACTGCCGGCCGGAGTGGCCGAGCGGTTCTAGGCGCTACAGTCTGGAACCGCGCGACCGCTGCGGTCGCAGGTTAGAATCCTGCCTCGGGCATGGATGAGTGTGATGTCCGTGGGTTAGTTAGGTTTAAGTAGTTCTATGGGACTGATGACCTCAGAAGTTAAGTCCCATAGTGCTCAGAGCCATTTGAACCATTTTTGAGCTTCAAAACTACAACCATGGGGTTCCAAGAAGACGTCTGATGATAGCATATTTCTTGTGCTACGTCACTTCATAAACTACGTTTTCGCCTAACACTGCATTTTACGCGCCTAATTAAAGTATCCAAGTAGGACAACTTTGCAGCTCTGTATCTCGGAAACGGACAAAGATATCAAGAAAATTTTCAACGTTTTTCGTATTTGCAATCTGAGGACTATATCGTAAAAATTACAGTCATTTGCTAGGCGTAGACGTCTTGGAATGTGCGGCTCGGTTTTGTACCCAAAAACCGGATAAAGAATTTTTGATAATGGGAATAAGGCACTTCTTCATAAATGCCTAGAAAATATACTGTTAAAATTTGTGTAATTTTCTGCGATTGTTATTATTGTATGAATGCGTAGTGTCTACTCTTTCGGACGGGCACTTTGGGGTAAGTGGCGTTCGCTGGGAATGTGGGTCGGCCGGGGAGCGCATTTGTGATAGACATCGTGTCCGGGTGACCAGTGGTTAACGCAGCTGTTCAGTAAGCTTGAGATCTCGAGATCGCCTCCCTATTCGACACACATTTTCACTCGTCGCTGCTGATTCCGCGTATAGGTCGATGTAGCTGACATTAATAATTCATTCAATTCCTTTTCCTTTCCTTTCCTCCCTCTACTTTCATCTTAAGTGATAATTATTGTTTAGACTTCGCGGTTTGGTTTTGGTGCTCAAGAACCATGTTTTTCGTGTATTCTCAGGAACCATCCAGGGAATAAACGGTGCTTCCATAACCCTTTAAGATGTATTGAAGACCTCATTAAATGCAAAAAGAAACCAACGATTTGCACGATGTGCCTAAGCTGGAGGAAGTGTGTAATAATCAAACTTTGAACCTGTACTGTAGAATGGTTACAGTAAGAACGATTCCTTATAAAAATCGTCCATAGACCAAGAGCTATTCCCGAATAATTCTCGAGGTATGAGCCCTGAAAAAATACCGTTTTTATGCGCGGCGTTTCGGAACATATTGGTAGCTCACGCTGCCGCGTGCGTGCCGATAATGTGTCATGTAGCTGGTAGATAAAGGAATCAAAGCAGAGCTGAGTTACTTAATCCGTGGAAGTCGCATCACTGTGACCACTCCGCGCATCAGACGCCCGTGTTTTGTTGCGTTGCGTAGCGCCGTGCCGCCGCGGCCCGCCTCTTCTTTCGGCCCAACCCCAGCGCCGCATTTCCCGCGCTCTCGCTCCCGCACTCAAACGCGGCGCGCGCGTCGGCCGGCATTCCGCGGCTGCCGGGACGTAGCGTCCCGCGCCACGCGGTCGATCGCTCGATAGTCGCCGCTGTCGGCGGTCGATACGGCAGCGGACTCTTCCCCGCGCTCGCCGCGCCGTTTCCTGACAAACATCGTGTTTGCCGCCGACGCTGTCCGCTGCGCGCCGCGGCGGCAGATTTACGCCGTCGCCGGTGGTAGCGCGGCGTGTAGGCGGTTACACAGCAGAAAGACAAATATCCGCCGCCGCGGTCACTCTCAAATAAAGACCGTCCTTGTCGCTCCGGGTGCTCGCGCTTCCATTTACAGAGAAAACGATGACGTCGTCCGACCACAGCCAACAGCAGCACCTGTGTGTGTTAGCACAAGAGCTGCCACAGACGACGTACTGCGTGTAGCCGGGAGAGCAATGCCAGTTTGCTACCGGTATTCTACTGATACACACTTCATTGTTATTGCCTCCCACCCACCCGCTCAACATACGCACTCAAGCACTAGCATTGCTCTCTCAGTGACATTCTGTAGGAAGACTGTGGCAGCTAACACCGTACAGGAAAGACAAAATGGGCTGTATCCGTTACGACGCAGAGCGAATTTTCCAAGGTTGTTTTGTCAATTTGCCTTTTGTATTTCAGCCTCTGGTCAAACAAATGGTGCCATCTCGAAGAATTGCCGAGGTTCTGTATAACGTACTCAAATTATCTGACGACGGCTTTGTAATATGTCGAAACCGGTTATGATACCATTTGTGCGGTCCGAGGTAGCAATACACAAGACGGTTACTGTCTTTCCGTAAGTCAGTATGCCTAAGTTGTGTTTTTTCAACTGCAATTTGTGGCTTACGTGGAACATATCACCTGAAGTTACCTGATTACGCTTGGGTGGTAAAAAGAAATCAAGATGGTGCTGAAAAACATTGGTTTGCGCTAATGTCTCATCGATTATTTTATTACTAAAGGAAACAAAGTTTCTAAATTAGTCTGCGAACATTATGGTATTTGCGGCTACAACTGTCTAGATCAGTTATTTACACACATAAAAAAAGTTTTGCATCAGCCCCATTCCCAGAACCCCTGAAGACAGACGTTAACTGTCGGTATTGTATCACAGACACAATCTGGGACTGTTAAGAGATATGTTGTGCGATGTCCTTAGGTTAGTTAGGTTTAAGTAGTTCTAAGTTCTAGGGGACTGATGACCATAGATGTTAAGTCTCATAGTGCTCAGAGCCATTTGAACCATTTGTTAAGAGATATCACTAAACCCGCCCAAAGATGTAAACAACCATGAGTAGCGCGTATTAGACGGAGGGGGTCCGACAGTCGAACAGTTCCAGTCATTCCGCCAGGAAGGAGGTACACGGCTTGTGTTGTCTGTAGTTCAGCCATGTCTAGACGGTTAATACCGCTGTTCGATCGCGTCAGTATTGTTATTTTGTGCCAAGAAGGACTCTCAACAAGGGAAGTGTCCAGGCATCTCGGAGTGAACCAAAGCGATGTTGGTCGAACGTGCAGGAGATACAGAGAGACGGGAACTGTCGATGACATGCCTCGCTCATGCCACCCAAGGGCTACTATTACAGTGGATGACCGCTACCTACGGATTATGGCTCAGAGGAACCCTGACACCACCATGTTGAATAATGCTTTTCCTGCAGCCACAGGACGTCGTGTTACGACTCAAACTGTGCGCAATCGGGTGCATGATGCACGACTTCACTCCCGACGTGCATGGCGAGGTCCAGCTTTGCAACGACGACCTTCTTTGCAACCACGACACCATGCAGCGCGCTACTGATGGGCCCAGCAACATGCCGAATGGACCGCTCAGGATTGGCATCACGTTCTCTTCACCGATGAGTGTCGCACGTGCCTGTAACCAGACAATTGTCGACAAGGCTGAACGCCTTAGACACACTGTCCACCGAGTACAGCAAGGTGGAGGTTCCCTGCTGTTTTTGGGTGGCATTATGTGGGGCCGAAGTACGCCTCTGGTGGTCATGGAAGGCGCATACATGAATGCCATCCTCCGACCGTTAGTGCATCCATATCGACAAGGCATTCGTCTTCATCCACGACAATTCGCGTCCCCGTCGCGAACATCTCGTGAATGACGTCCTTCAGGGTAACGACATCGCTCGACTAGAGTGGCGAGCATGTTCTTCAGACATGAACCCTATTGAACATGCATCGAATAGATTGAAATGGGCTGTTTATGGACAACGTGACCCACCAACCACTCCGAGGGATGTGCGTCGAATCGCCGTTGAAGAGTGGGACAATCTGGACCAACAGTGCCTTGATGAACTTGTGGATAGTATGCCACGACGAATACAGGCAAACATCAACGCAAGAGGACGTGCTACTGGGTATTAGAGGTACCGGTGTGTTCAGCAATGTGGACCACTACCTCAGAAGGTCTCGCTGTATGGTGGTACAACATGCAGTGTGTGATTTTCATGAGCAATAAAAAGGGCGGAAATGCAATAAAAAGGGCGGAAATGATGTTTATGTTGGTCTCTATTCCAGTTTTCTGTGAACCGAGGTGATGCAAAACTCTTTTTGATGTGTGTATTTATGAGGTTGTTTCGGCCGCTGCCATCGTCAGCTCAAAATGATGAATGAGTAGATGCTCGACTTAGACAAAGGTTTTATACGAGTGTGACCACACCTTATATTCGACGTCAGTGTGCGAGTATCACTCACAGATGGCAGATAGCACACTGGCAGTGGAGGGTATGTAGAGCGTTTCGGGAGATGAGGAAAACAGTGGAGTTACTGTCGTAATGCAGAAACGGAGCGATTTATCTGACGTGGAAGAAGACATAATCATTGACTTTCGGGTCAAGGGTGAAAGCATTTCAGAGAGGGCTAAATTTGTCAACTGTTCGCGTGCCGCCGTGGTTAAAGTATACTGTCTGTGCCAAAATGGCGCTATCCAGAGCCGGCGCCGAGGCACTGTGTAAGCCACGTGCCTTCGATGAGAGGGGTGAACAACGGCTACGGAGATGCGTATGGATGAACAGGCGTGCAACTGGTGAGAGCAACTGACCGCCAAGCGGCTACCAGCAGTGTCTGCTCAACGACCGTTCAGCGAACGTTGCTACGTATGGGCCTCCGTAGCAGCCGCCTTGTTCAAGCGCCAAAGCTGGATTCTGTTCATTGGTGACGAGGGCTGGTAATTTCACGCCAGAACCGGAACTGGACGTCCACTGAGTGTGGACAAGTAGCCTTTTCAGATGTTCTGTCGGACAGATGGTCGTTGGTGTTTACGGCGTGAAACGTCTGAAAGCCACCACCATGCAACAATCGCCGGAAGAATCCAGACCGGAGGGCATTGCTTGGGTGATCCCATCATTCTGAAAGGTTGGTTGGTTGGTTTTGGGGAAGGAGACCAGACAGCGTGGTCATCGGTCTCATCGGATTAGGGAAGGATGGGGAAGGAAGTCGGCCGTGCCCTTTCAGAGGAACCATCCCGGCATTTGCCTGGAGTGATTTAGGGAAATCACGGAAAACCTAAATCAGGATGGCCGGACGCGGGATTGAACCGTCGTCCTCCCGAATGCGAGTCCAGTGTCTAACCACTGCGCCACCTCGCTCGGTATTCTGAAAGGCCCAATGCATCAACGCACGTATCTATCAATCTTTTGGGACCGTGTCCAATCCTACATGCATTTTGTTTTTCCATGGCACGAGGAATCTACCAGCAGGATTGTGCAACATGCCACACAGCTCGCAGTATACGTGCGTTTTGAAGAACACCAGAATGAGTTTACGTTACACCCCTGGCCCCCAGCCTCATCGGATTTAAACCCAGTCCAGAATCTGTGACATCACCTCGACGGGGCCGTTCACGCCGAGGATCCTCAATCGAGAAATCTAGTTGCCAGGGCTTCATATGCATGTCGGAAACTTCCAGGATCTCATTGCCTTTTTTTTGCGCGTCTCCTGCGCGTGCGTTCGGCATAAGGTGGTTACTCAGGTTTTTGACAGGTGGTCGCGCTAGGATGAATTGAGAGTGTAAATATTGACAATGAACCCTGTTTTACAAGTTCCAAGCGCTGGTCTGATCATGGCAATGCCGAAACGACGTTATAAATAAAAACTCGTATTAAGTGATGAAAACGCCTTTATTCGCAAAAAAATCATGAACTGTGTGGCGAAATGCTTGGAGGGCCAGTCAACAGAAGGGATTTACTTTGATGTTGACTTTGATTGTGCTCTTGGCTGGTAATTGTTCCAAGGGGGTTGAGCAAATGGCAGTATGGCGAAACAACGTGGATGTAGACGGAATGGTCACATACATTACCTTTTTAATGGTCGATTAGTATTGTAAACTGATGTACGACGCAAACTTCGGGCGTACTGCTAATTTGGTGAGACGCTGTGAAGCACAATGGACCTCAAAACCTAGGAATTGAAGAACAAAGCCGCAAAGTAGTAAGATTATAGTTTAATATCCTGTTGGGGGTCGTTAGAGAGGAAGTGCTAAGGCAGTTAGGGACGGCTAGCGAAAGGAATTAGCAGGGACCCACACCGGGTGAGTTATCGAAAGGACAAAAATGTGGATTGCTGGATTGGGATTTACGCCACCGCGTCTTTTTCAGACAGAAAGGTTTGCTGAATGATTTGCCTCCAGATAACGAAATGGTTCAAATGGCTCTGAGCACTATGGGACTTAACATCTGAGGTCATCAGTCCCCTACGACTTAGAACTACTTAAACCTAACTAACCTAAGGACATCACATACATCCATGCCCGAGGCAGGATTCAAACCTGCGACCGTAGCAGTCGCGCTGTTCCGGACTGAAGCTCCTAGAACCGCGGCCGGCTCCAGATGACAGTTTAGGCGCATGTCACTTCACACACCGTATATCTCATTATGAGTTCTATGTGGTTTCGTGAAGGACAACGTTTGTACACCTCCGTTTCAGTGGTGTGTTGTCAGAATTTCAGCCGCAGTGCCACATTCATCGACAACGCCGCGTCACAGTGCACCTGCTTGAGCGGGATAGTCGGGAATAACGAGCGCTTCCACTCCAAATAATGCAGTACCGCTCATGGCGCTCTCATAATACTTGCCTCTAGAAATTGTGAAAGTACAGCGTTATAAAAGTGTTCGATAATTTGTAATCACTCTGTATTAGTGTTTAATGTAGTTTTTCTGAGCAGTATGGTTGATTAAATTTTCTCTGGCTTCCAACCGCGTCGATTGGCCTTAACTCGAAACTCGACAACTCACCATCCAGGCAGGGGAGGTGGGGGAGTCCAGCGTCATCCTGTCTTTGTGAATTTCAGTAGATTTTGTAATCACTTAAATAACACACTCTCAGCCCGTAAAGTTTCAACTCGTTTCATTCTCCCCTTCTGGGTACTTCAGTTTTTTAATCAGGCAGTGTGTTTCTTTCTTCTTTCTTTTTATTTCAATTGGCTTTCGGTTCGTGCCATTTCAATAACAGAAAGACGGTACGACAGTGTGCCTGAGGCGACTTTCGTAATGACGACACAAATGTAAGGAAACTTTTTTCCCCACTTTGCTGCTTATCTTTCTCGACCCGGCATCTTTATACGTAAGACGAGTCGTAAACCACATAAGCTGGTCTCTTAGCCGCTACACACAGTTGTCGGGCTGTGTGTGACGTTGCCGTGACCCGCCATGTGTAGGTGGACCAATGCACCCTCTGATTGTGGTTTACCAGCTTTTAAACTTTTTAAAACAAATATAAGAAAAACATGTCTCCAAATAATACGATTGATTTTGCATGTTTTAAAACTACAATAAAATATGTATTAATAACTGTTCCATGTTGGCATTTACATTGCATCTTATTAATCTTTAAAGGAAGTATCGTAACATTTCTTGATTTGTTCCGTTTACAGCCGACAGGTTTCTTTACTTGAGAGTGTTTGATATTCTATAATGTAATACACAAGACAGCAATTTGAGTTTCTTCTACATTTTCAGCATAATCAAAAGACTTTCTTGATACTCATGTCCATGGAGTAATCCTTAAGAATTTGAAACGTCTGCATTTGCACATTATCTAGGAATATTTGAAATTTAAAACTTTTAATTGTCAGTAACCCACCATAAAATCTTAAAATATAAGAAATTAAGGGGTTATTTAAGCTTGCAACTGCCAATTTTGGACTAACTTATCTATAATAGAAGGGTCAATAAAATGTATCCTATAGGGGGCCGTGATAAATTCTAAATATTAAAATTCATAAGCAAAAAGTAATACAATTTTAACACAAGGTTGAAGTTTGTAGGTTATTAATTTAACTAAATACAAAAATTAAAAGTAATGAAATTTGACAGTTTAATTTTAAAACTTTCAATTAACTGCACTTATTATCGAGGCTATTGAGTTAGTCACTCAATATTTTGAGTTTAAAATTGCATTTTCGATGCAGTTGGGGTCGAAGCGTATCAGTGAAAATAAAGAAAATGTACTTAAACAATTATTGAAGTGGTTCTCTTATTTCCTAAGGGTTTTTATCACTTTCGCTGTCATCTTCTGATTCGGCGCTCTGCTATCTGCCCTGTCTTCATGCTGTCGTTTTGGCACCACTGATATGTTTGGTCTTGCTCTTGTATACACCGCCTGGAGAGGTCTTTAAATGTTGTGAGGACAACACAAGACTAGTCATCGAGCAGAGGAAATCTCAGACTCGGTCGGGAATCGAACTTGGGCCCCTTCGGTTAGTGATGTGCCGCGGCGACCCCACAGCTACCGGGGCAATCCGTTCTTACTATCGTCAGTTTGCATATTTATACCCTCTCTGCCGGCCATAGTCAATTATTTTGTTGTCCAAATAATAAAACTCATTTGATTTCGTAGACTTTCCCGGCCTAAAAACTTCTGATATTCTTCACGGGTTTGCAGCCTGGTAATGTCGTCGTCCAGACACAATATTTCGGCGGACCAGCTGGCCGCCATCTTCAGGTGAGTTAATGCTAGTGCACTGCCTCGCCGGAACTGAATTCCAGCCACAACGACGGAAACTTTTATACACCATGAAGAGAGCACCGCGCGTGCGTGAGATGATGGCCAGCGCCTCCAGAAACGATAAATCGCAACAGCAATCCAATGATCGAAAATAAGACCGTTATTGTTTAATGTCGGACAAAATCGGATTCCATATCTTACTTAGAGGAAAACCTTTATCCCTGTTAATAATATTACTGGATAATCTAATTTCAATGGATCCTTTAAGAACACATTCCTAATAGCGAGAAGCAGGAGAGATCAATTGTGTCTTGTTATACATCATGCTGTGTCCTTCGTTAAGGCAATGTTCCGCCACTGCCGACTTCTCAGGCTGGAACAACCGAGTGTGCCGATGATGTTCCACGCACCGGTCCTGAATAGTTCGAATAGTTTGACCAATATACTTCTTTCCACAGTGACACGGAATTTCATAAACCCCGGGCCTCCTCAAGCCCAAATTATCTTTAACTGAGCCAAGAAGGGCTCCAGTCTTGGCCACCGGCATAAAAACACTTTTAATATTATGTTTTCTTAAAATTCTTGAAATTTTGGATGATATACTTCCCGCAAAGGGTAAATAAGCAACAGATTCAAAAGTATCCTCTATTGGCTCGCGAGACGGACCAAACTGAAGAGCACGGCATATTTGTTGTCCCGTATATCCATTCTGTTTTTACGCCGGTGGCCAAGACCGGAGCCCTTCTTGACTCAGTTAAAGATAATTTGGGCTTGAGGAGACCCGGGGTTTATGAAATTCCGTGTCACAGTGGAAAGAAGTATATTGGTCAAACTATTCGAACTATTCAGGACCGGTGCGTGGAACATCATCGTCACACTCGGTTGTTACAGCCTGAGAAGTCGGCAGTGGCGACGAAGGACACAGGATGATGTATGACAAGACACAATTGATCTCTCCTGCTTCTCGCTATTGGGAATGTGTTCTTAAAGAATCCATTGAAATTAGATTATCCAGTAATATTATGAACAGGGATAAAGGTTTTCCTCTAAGTTAAGATATGGAATCCGATTTTGTCAGACATTAAACAACAACGGTCTTCTTTTCGATCATTGGATTCTTCCAACTAGTGCTGTTGCAATTTATCGTTTCTGCCGTCTTCTCCCACCGGCGTGCTGCGCGTCTACTTGCCATCTTGAGGCGCTGCTCTCTTCATGGTGTATAAAAGTTTCCGTCGTTGTGGCTGGAATTCAGTTCCGGCGAGGCAGTGCACTAGCATTAACTCACCTGAAGATGGCGGCCAGCTGGTCCGCCGAAACATTGTTTCTGGACGACGACATTATCCGGCTGCAAATCCGTGAAGAATATCAATAAAACTCATTTACTTGCTGCTCTTAGTGCCTCTGTTTCTAAACGAATTCCTCAGCATCGCATGGATTAATTCATCATTTGCAAACGAGGTGTTTGGAAATGACACTGCCGTAGGCTGCCCGCTTGTGTCCCTGTCTCTCTCTGCGGTAATCTGCCTGCGCGAGCTCACGCGAAGCCAGGTAGGCATACGCTTTCGGAAGTTTTCCGGGCACGGAGTTCCGGCGTGAGTACGGAAGAGGCGGCAGCATTCGCAGCGGTGGCGCTCCCGCGGGCTCAGGCGGGCTTTCCTCGCGACCGACTGGAGCGCGCGCGCGTAATCTCGCGGGCACGCCGCGCACGGCATGCTAACGGCGCGCCGGATTACCGCGCAAAACCTTATTAATTACCGGCGCGAGTGGACTATCAAAACTGTTAGGGCGGTGCGCCGCGGCGGAATAACGAGCGCCTCTCTGCAGGTGCCGGGCCGCGCCGCGTCGCGTGTCCGCCGCCGCCGCCGCCGCCGCTCTCTCCGTAATGGCAGACCCGTATTTAAGGCGCTTATTATGGCAGCGGTCAGCTGAAAGACGATCTTCCAAACACTTCTCACCACTACCATTACAGCCGTCTTCCCGACGACGCCCCTACAACATTTGTCCACCAGTGTGGAGTCTATTATGTTAATTTACTGAATACAGATGAAGTCGCATTTGGGTGGGGAAATATTCTAGTCTCTAATTATAGGTTTCAAAATCTATGGTCCGGGATAATAATAGCCGAGGCGTTAACAGAATTTCCCCCTGCCCTGCTCTCAGTCCATCTGCTAGAAGGCCACTGAGGACAGAGCGCCTTTTAAGAACTGAGATGCTGGCGGATACGGAAATTGTGTGAATGATTATTGCCGATCGCAGTTTGCGATGTGGTTTACACCAACGATCACTCCGTCGCCCGTCTGTCTTTATTTTACGGGTCCGTCTTGATCGCACAAATTTTTACACTTCATTGTTAACGGTTTCGGCTACTGCCATCTTCAGATCTGTTACAAATAAAAACAGTGTGTAACCAAGTTCAATTTGATGACGCTAAACATATACAAGACCTGGTGCTACATAAGAGAGATAAAAAGTGCTTACATGATAAACAGCCATGTATACCAGCCATATTGTTGTTGTTGTTGTGGTGTCCAGATACTGGTTTGATGCAGCTCTCCATGCTACTCTATCCTGTGCAAGCTTCTTCATCTCCCAGTACCTACTGCAACCTACATCCTTCTGAATCTGCTTAGTGTATTCATGCATTGGTCTCCCTCTACGATTTTTACCGCACACGCTGCCCTCCAATGCTAAATTTGTGATTCCTTGATGCCTCAAAACATGTCCTACCAACCGATCCCTTCTTCTACTCAAGTTGTGCCACAAACTTCTCTTCTCCCCAATCCTATTCAATACCTCCTCATTAGTTACGTGATCTACCCATCTAATCTTCAACATTCTTCTGTAGCACCACATTTCGAAAGCTTCTATTCTCTTCTTGTCTAAACTATTTATCGTCCATGTTTCACTTCCATACATGGCTACACTCCATACAAATACTTTCAGAAACGACTTCCTGACACTTAAATCTATACTCGATGTTAACAAATTTCTCTTCTTCAGAAACGCTTTCCTTCCCATTGCCAGTCTACACTTTATATCCTCTCTACTTCGACCGTCATCAGTTATTTTACTCCCTAAATAGCAAAACTCGTTTACTACTTTAAGCGTCTCATTTCCTAATCTAATTGCCGCAGCATCACCCGATTTAATTCGACTACATTCCATTATCCTCGTTTTGCTTTTCTTGATGTTCATCTTATATCCTTCTTTCAAGACACTGTCCATTGCGTTCAACTGCTCTTCCAGCCATACATACCAGAAAATATTCTGATGTAAAATCGACGTCAAGCTAGACATGTAAGTACATGGTACGTGCTGGTGATGATCAAAATGTAACAGATCTGAAGATGGCAGTAGCCGAAACCGGTAATAGTGAAGTGTAAAAATTTGTGTGAACAAGACGGACGTCTAAAATAAAGTGCCAAAAATGTGATCATAGATTCATATTCACACTTTATGTCTTCTATTGATAAGCCCGTCTGTCTGTCTATCAGTTAGTAAACACTTGTTTTTTTCGAACGAAGAGAGATATCAAGTTGAAATTTATACCAAATACTAAGGTCTACGGTCCCTTCGCGGTGTGAAACGTATTAAGTCAGTGCAGTGAAATGATAGTCATTTGTTTTGTTACTCAAAACTCACTTATCAAAACCTATAGAGGAACTATGTACCGGGTGGTTATAATTAAAGGGTAGCTCCCCACGAAGGTGCAGGGTGGGCTGCAATTATCCTATGGCAGCAAAGCACAGTAGATATGTTAATGCGGAACCGATTTACGGTGGAAATTCTGGCCATTTGGTGCAAATCCGACACAGCACAGCATCTCGTCGCCGTCTCCTGTGCTCATATTGAACGAATTGTGTAAGCGGCGGTTAATAAAAAAAATCGACATTGCTCTTTCGTCACTTGTTTCATCTTTCCAACTCAGGACACTTTCCTAATCCATTATCTATGGAAACATTCCTATACATCTTTCTTGCATTCACAGCCCCAGATTTGCACTCGATGGGCAAAATTGGAACTAATTTTTATCAACCTATATAAATTCCATATTAACGCATTATGATATCTATCATGTTCGCTGCCATACGATAATTACCGCTCCCACTGGACCTCAGTGAGTACCTACACTGTAATTATAACGACCCAGTGTATACAAGGCGGACATTAATAGAACCGAGAAACTGCAAAGACGAATTTCTGACTGGAAATGGAGGGAAGAAGGTCCCATGAACATGTGTTCGGAAATGGACGCTATACGTGCAACGACAACAAATTGTTCCGGATGATGATGGTGGTGATGTTTGGTTTGTAGGGCGCTCAACTGCGCGGTCATCAGCGCCCGTACAAAGTTCCAATTTTTTACACAGTCCAATTTTTACGCAATCTAATCTAGCCCCTGTCACGGATGGTGGTGGTGGTGGTGGTGGTGATGCTAACACAGACACCCAGTCCCCGGGCAGAGAAAATCCCCAACCCGGCCGGGAATCGAACTGGAAACCCGTGATCCAGAGGCAGCAATGCTAGCCACTAGACTACGAGCTGCGGACGCGCCGGAACAAAGTACAGAGCTGCATCACATCCACGTCACATCAGCTGTTCCAGGTGGCCTCCATGAGACTGCAGGTCACAAGGATAGTAGCGGTTGCCATGCAGAATACACATAATCGTACTTTGGCTTACACCATGATGGCGGGCCACTTGCCTAGAGATTGTAGTAGGCTTCATCTCAATATCCCGTAGAACCTGGTCCTCCAGATCTGGTGTACGCACAATCCGCCGCCTCATAATCACACAACCGGCCAAACAGGTCTTGAAATTTTGTGTGATGTGATCGGTGTCTGTGAGGGTACTAGTTTTGGTATAGCCGTGCTGTGCCTCTGCTTGCCCATACACAGACACCATATCGACTTGTTCCCGACTTGCATAACGGACCATTCTGCTGCTTACAGTGCACTGCGTCAATTAAGCAGCCTGCAATATACAAGGAACACATGGCACGTGGTTAGAAGAACTGTCGTTCTCCAGCGTGATCTACCGCGGCAACGATGCATTTCCAGACACGTGTTCACAGGACGTTTTTTCCCTCCGTTTCCAACCAGGAATTCGTCCCTGTAGTTTGTAGGTTTTATTAATGTTCACATTATATATATGTCGTCGCTGGTGGTCTAGCGGTAACCTGCGTGCCTGGAAACCGAGAGGTTACGTGATTGATTCTCAGTCGGACCGCGGAATCTTCAGTTTCCACCCACCCTTCACCTCATCCTCATGTGAGGCGTTACCAGAAACAACGCATGGTTGGGATTCCATGTGGAACTGTAGGTCCCCATGCCCCGGTTTCACTGCAGGATACGAAAGTCGCCAAAGTGACCTTCAGTAGAAAGGCTTGCACCAGACCATTGACCCAAACGAACTAATTGGTTGGTTGGTTGGTTGGTTGATTTGGGAGAAGGGGACCAAAGAGCGCGGACATCGGTCCCATCGCGTTAGGGAAGGAAGTCGGCCATGTCCTTTCAAAGAAGCCATCCCGGCATTTGCCTGAAGCCATTTAGGGAAATCACGGAAAGTCTAAATCAGGATGACTGGACGCGGGTTTTAACCTTAGTTCTCCCGAATGTGAGTCCAGTGTGCTAACCACTGCGCCACCTCGCTCAGCCGAACTTATTATTATTGTCATCTATGTCCGACCCTGATAGCTGAGAGGTAAGCGCGTCGGAATGTCATATCTAACGATCCGGGTTCTATCCCCGACTGGGTCGAAGATTTTCTCCACTCAGGGACTGGGTGTTGTGTTGTCCTTATCATCATTTCATCCCCATCGACACGCAAGTCGCCGAAATGGCGTCAACTCGAAAGACTTCCACCAGGCGAACGGTCTACCCGACGGGAGGCCCTAGCCACACGGCATTTCCATCTTCCTTTGTCATCTATGTACACGATCAAGTTTGTACGAACTCTCGGGGCGTAAGTTCTTCTCGCACTTGTCAGGTTTTTTTTAATAATGTCCCTAGATTCTGTACTCTCGTTTTATGTCATTTTTCTATTACCTTTGCAATTTTTATCCCTCAAAACTGTTGTAGTATCGCTGATAAATGACCTTCAGCAGATACTGTGCTGAAAACTTCACAACTTTGTTTCACAAAATCAAGAGCACTTGTTCGAATGTACGATTGCTGAGCGAAGTATTTTACCACTAGTGTAGTTGACGGAATGTGGTTTAACAAGTCAGATAACGCTGAAAATTGTCTTATAAGCATACCCGGAAAAAAAATAGTCATCCACTTTCAGATATTGCTCTTATACCATGAACGCCCCTCCCTTCCCCGTCCACCTGTAGCCTTAATTCGTTGAAGAAAAAGAGGCCGCAAGTTTCTTCAGGTATGCCACATCCATGCGAAGTTACGCACTGGAGATCAGATCTCGTGCAGCTACCAAATTGTGGGAATGTTGACTACTACGTTTTCCCCCTTCCTGTTTCAAGTAGCTGCAGACATTTTCTATGGGACCCACATCGGGTGGTTCGCCAAATCAGTAACGCGTGTGTGGAGCCTTGTGAAGACGGCTGTCGTCACCTTGGAAAACGGGAATTTCCACAGCATAATCATCAAATAGGTGTAGAAAAAGGCAACATTTGGTCGCTGAGAATGTTGAAATAAACATCCTGGTTTATGTTCGGTCTGCTGTCATGTCAGGAGAACACTCCGAAATCTTCACAAAACCGCCTCCGGACTTTCTACACACTACACGTTTAATGTCTTATGGGACATCGGTGCACTCGACCCCTTCAAAGGAGGCAAAATCGCCACTCATCAATCCACACTACAGCCTGCTAATATCCAGTTCCTCTGTTGTATGGAGTATTGAAGACATGCAGTTTCCGAGCCGCTGAGAGCCTTTTGCGAGGTACTGGACTCCAAACGTCCATCGTAAGTATGGGTACGACTCGTCTCTGGTCCCTATCGGTTAGGATTTTTGTACGACCACTATCTTGCGCCCTGGTTCACGGCTGCAAGTGAATAACAGTCCTCATAGATACGCGAGACATTCCATGTTTATACATCACGATACGGTTTTCAGTGCATCCGTATTAGGTTGCCATTCTCTACCAGTCTGTACAGACTCCGCGTCGATCCAGTTTGTGCCACTATTTGATGAATGTAGATGTTCCCCGAACTCCTTGCGTTGTCAGGAAACACACTACACCCCTTTTCTCTTCTTTTGAAACTTGCATTTCTCTGGTTTCAGCACGACAGAGTGTAGTGTACTTTCGATACACCACATAGGAGTGCACCCATGCCCCTCAAGGCGAGATTGGGGTCTCTGCGTTCTTATAGCGACTTCGCTTTCCTCTGTAGGCAATGCCATTATGGTCCCTTTAGCGGTTTTCATTCTACAGCCTCCGACTCATTTCTTTTTAATAACTGTGATAGGTGTAGACTATAGGAAAAGAAGAAGAAACAATAAGAATGGAAGATCAAAAACGAAGTGATCATATTAAAAAAGTTGTAAGGCAGGGATGCTTTCTTCCTCCCCTATTGTTCAAACTTTACAGAAAGCAGTATTGTTCAATCTATGCAAGGAGCAATAAAGGAAAGTTTCAAGAAACGCATTAAAATTTAGGGTGAAACTATATCAGTGATAAGATTCACTGATCAGATTGCTGAGTGAAAGTGAGCAAGAATTGTAAGATCTGTTGAACAGAATTAACAATGTGCTTGGCACAGAATATACAGGATGATTAAAAAAAAAAAAAAAACGGTTACACTACTGCCCATTAAAATTGCTACACCAAGAAGAAATACAGATGATAAACGGGTATTTATTGGACAAATATATTATACTAGAACTGACATGTGATTACATTTTCACGCAATTTGAGTGCATAGATGGTGAAAAATCAGTACCCAGAACAACCACCTCTGGCCGTAATAACGGCCTTTATACGCCTGGGCATTGAGTCAAACAGAGCTTGGATGGCGTGTACAGGTACAGCTGCCAATGCAGCTTCAACACGATACCACAGTTCATCAAGAGTAGTGATTGGCGTATTGTGACGAGCCAGTTGCTCGGCCACCATTGACCAGACGTTTTCAATTGGTGAGAGATCTGGAGAATGTGCTGGCCAGGGCAGGAGTCGAACATTTTCTGTATCCAGAAAGGCCCGTACAGGACCTGCAGCATGCGGTCGTGCATTATCCTACTGAAATGTAGGGTTTCGAAGGGATCGAATGAAGGGTAGAGCTACGGGTCGTAACACGTCTGAAATGTAACGTCCACTGTTCACGCGAACAAGAAGTGACCGAGACGTGTAACCAATGGCACCCCATGCCATCACGCCGAGTGATACGCCAGTATGGCGATGACGAATACACGCTTCCAATGTGCGTTAACCGCGATGTCGCGAAACACGGGTGCGACCATCATGATGCTGTAAACAGAACCCGGATTCATCCGAAAAAATGACGTTTTACCATTCGTGCACCCAGGTTCGTCGTTGAGTACACCATCGCAGGCGTCAAAGGTAACCGCAGCCATGGTGTCCGAGCTGATAGTCCCTGCTGCTGCAAACGTCGTCGAACTGTTCGTGCAGATGGTTGTTGTCTTGCAAACGTCCCCATCTGTTGACTCAGCGATCGAGATGTGGCTGCACGATCCGTTACAGCCATGCGAATAAGATGCCTACCATCTCGACTGGAAGTGATACGAGGCCGTTGGGATCCAGCACGGCGTTCCGTATTACCCTTCTGAACCCACCGATTCCATATTCTAACAGTCATTGGATATCGACCAGCGCGAGCAGCAATGTCGCGATACGATAAACCGCAATCGCGATAGGCTACAATCCGACCTTTATCATATTCGGAAACGTGATGGTAGGCATTTCTCCTCCTTACACGAGGCATCACACAACGTTTCACCAGTAAACGCCGGTCAACTGCTGTTTGTGTATGAGAAATCGGTTGGAAACTTTCCTCATGTCAGCACGTTGTAGGTGTAGCCACCGGCGCCAACCTTGTGTGAATGCTCTGAAAAGCTAATCATTTGCATATCACAGCATCTTCACCCTGTCGATTAAATTTCGCGTCTGTAGCACGTCATTTTCGTGGTGTAGCAATTTTAATGGCCAGTAGTGTACAAACTAACATGGCACATCGATCATACAACAAGGATCAGTAATCAAAGAGGAACGGGGAGTCGCATACGCCACTAGAGGACGCAACGGCCACGAGAGGACAGTGGTTTCTGCATGAATCAGGTGCAGACCGAAACATCACAGCGAGTGTCCTCTTCGACTACAAGACTGCGTTGTCACACGAGGGTGTGATGAACATTCACAAACTGCATACGTGGGCTTACGTCAAGCCACATGCTACAAGTACCCATGCCTAACATCGCAAATTTACCCTTAACGTGTGGGCTGGCATCGTCGGAGACGTGTAATTGGACCGTACGTTCTCCCGGACCGATTTGATGGTGTCACGTATGTCTGCCGGACATGCTGAATTATGTTCCCGTGCCTATTCGTCGTCGCATTCGATTTTAGCGCGACGGAGCTCCCGCTCATTTCAGCAGACAGGTGAGGACACATCTGCAGGCAACATTTCCCGGGGGCTGGATTGGTCGCGGTGGGCCAGTCGTATAGCCTCCACGATCATCCGATCTGTCTCCAGTCGACTTTTTCCTGTAGGGGTATCTGAAAAGCCTTGTATATGAAACACCTGTTACAATCGCCGGAGGACTTAGTGGGCAGAATTGTTGCGGCAGCGGCATGTCTTCGAGATACACCACGTATCTTTGAGAGGGTGCGTCGTTCACTGCAGCATCGGTGTCTGGCGTGTATCGATGCATCTGGACAAAACTGTAGTGGACGTTCATTGGTAGCATGTGACTAAATAAGTGCAACGCCATTTAGTAGCTCCGGGTGGCCTTTGCGACCCCTGGTTCCTATGTGATTAATCCTTGTTGTATACCTGATGTGCCCTGTCAGTTTGTAAACGATTTTTTGAATCACCCATAGACTGAGAGCTAACCGAAGAAATTTGAAAGTAATTAAGAACAGTAAAATTGAGATTTGCAATTAGCTAAACATCAAAATTGCGGATGACGAAGAACACGAAGTAAAGGAACGCTGCTTCCTTGGTAGCAAAATAGCACGTGACCGACGAACCAAAAATGACATAAAAATCAGACTAACAAAGGCAAAGAGGTCATTCCAGATCAAAAGAAGTCGACTAGTATCAGACATACACCTTACATCGGGGAAGAAATTTCTGAGACTCCAGCATTCCGTGGAAGCAAACCATAGACCACGAGAAAACCGGAAAACATGAGCATTCAAGCGTTTGAGATAGCGCTATAGAATGATGTTAAAAATTAGCTGCACTGGTAATAAGAAATCAGGAGATTCTGTGCATTGACTACAAGAGGGAACAGGACGATAGGACATGTCTTAAGACATTAGGGAGTAATTTTTATGGTATTGCCGGCCGGAGTGGCCGAGCGGTTCTAGGCGCTACAGTCTGGAACCGCGCGACTGCTACGGTCGCAGGTTCGAATCCTGCCTCGGGCATGGATGTGTGTGATGTCCTTAGGTTAGTTAGGTTTAAGTAGTTCTAGGGGACTGATGACCTTAGATGTTAAGTCCCATAGTGCTCAGAGCCATTTGAACCATTTTTTATGGTATTTCTGGGAGTTTTGAGGGTAGAAACTTTAGGGGAAGACAAGAGATTGGAATATATCCGTAACAGTAGAGTACGTTGGATGCAAATGCTGCTCTGCGGTGACGAGGAATCTGTAGCGGGCCTCGTCACAGCGGTGAAAATCTACTACTACTACTACTACCACTACTACTACTACTTCAACTAATAATAATAATAATTATTATTATTATTATTATTATTATTATTATTATTATTCACTGAAAGAGATGGCGTCCTGGCACAGAAAGATAGAAGGCCACGGTTATGATGTACATTCAACGACGACGTCAGAAATGCTGCGCACGGTCATATAGGACATGTACCGGGAAAGAAATCATTGCGTCTTCTTCGAAGGATCTCTTCCGGTATTCTCTTTAATCGGCTTAAAGAGAAAACGGACAACTAAAAGGAATATTAGGTCAGATATTTGAATAACGATCTTCCGAAAGGAAAGCCACTCTGTCGCGTTGACTGTTCTACCACTCGCTGAGATCTCGTTCCGATAATGCTGTGGAACTTTAGTATTCTGGAGTCGAATGCTCAAATTAGCTGACACAGGAAGTTTGGGACGGATATGTTCGTCAGCATGCCTGTGACATTTAAGTGTTTATCCGCTCTGAGATGTTGATCAACTACTTAGTGGTTTCCTGCTTTTTTTTCCCGCAAACTAATTGCGTGATCTGGCTTAGAATATCTCGTCGCAAAAATATACGTTTTAACAGGCTTTCGCCTATTGGATGGCGGTGCCATAACAGAGCTGTAGCACATCGAAATTAAGTTTGTATGTTTTTCTTTATTTTTAATCACAAGCAGATACGTAAATGAATCTACAAAAACGTTTGTAAACTTTATAAAGTTTTTTACTTGTCGCTTTTTCATATTTTTGTACCTTCGCGTTCAACACTTCACCTCTTGTATTAGACAGTGAATGCACACCACTTTCACACATATCTCCACTCATGAATCACCTTCTCAACTTAAGTACTACATGCTATGTATCTAAGTTGCTTCCAAGTTGCCTCATCAAATTTCTGTAAAGTTGTATTACCCGCACACCTCACTTTTTCTGTGTTAAGCGTTTTATTGATAGTTATCTACTTTCTGATGACAAGTAGTAGTTCGAAATGGTCCATGCAAGTTTAAACCAACATGACCTAATTTTGTAGGTGGTTGCTCCTTAGCAGTATCTTTTACAGTCTAGTTAATGCGGATATGCTCTTTTGGCGCAATGAGTGGCTTAGTTGAGGGTAGAAATCCATCGAGTTAGAGTTCGAAGAGCGGAGCAAGCGTTGAATATGTGAAACTTGCGAACTTCCATACTGTTTATTATTCCACATTAAAATGTAGATTCCTACACAACCGACTGAGCGAGTGATCCATATGGCAAGTTGGAGGAAAGCAATGGTGTACCACGTCCAGCAGGGACGTGACTAGTAACACATACTGATCATCTGATGTGTGAGTACTGTGTGTCGGCTTGGAGAACAGCTTTTTACGAAAATAACACAGCCAAGTAATACTGGTATAATGTGTTTAATCGGGAATGTTTCAGGGTGCGTTTGAGCGTGTAATTATGTTATTTGATAACGGATGACTGAATGCTAACGGTGTGTTGGCGGCTGTTGAGCTTGATGTTTCGGGAGCCATAAAAACAAAACAAGAAAAAAGAAGCTGGGTACAATTAATAATAGATACATTTTCGCACTTAGCGCGTGAGCTCTGTCTTATTTACAAAGATTCAACGCATTTACAAAGATGCGTGGATTCTTATTTTACTAATAGTTAGACTGCAATATCCGCCTGCATTTGTAGCAAAAAGGTTCAAATGGCTCTGAGCACTATGGGACTTAACTTCTGAGGTCATCAGGCCCCTAGAACTTGGAACTATTTAAACCTAACTAACCTAAGGACATCACAGACATCCATGCCCGAGGCAGGATTCGAACCTGCGACCGTAACGGTTTGCAGCACAAAGAAGTATTAGCTTTTAGTATCTTCACTCCCACTCGAACAGTAAAGGGAGTATATTAATAAAAGAACGAGCAGAATAGCTAAGTCAAATGATTATAAACTACAAGCAAACGACTGAATACCTGTTGCCTTTACGTCGGACGAACAAATTCGTCCTAGTTCATCGCGTGAATCTGGGGTGAATGAACGAGTTTCTTTTTCAGAATTGCCGTGACAAGTGGAGCATTCTTTTGTGTGCCTTAAGACAAATAAACATGGTCCTAGCTGTCATTGCCATTATGTAGACAGGGCGGAACAATACCTCAGTAGCCGTATTGCACATTTGCAACAAGCCGTATTTAATAATAGCTTGCTTTTTATGTAAGTTTCCCTCACGAAGCTAGCACGAATTTTACGAGCAATGTGGATAGCACGAAGCACTCACTAACGAGTAGCGTAAGCATAAGATACGGTTTCCAGACCGTCTGTTCCGGGAACAAAAATGTTTTGTGACCACTAGGGACTGTTCAAAACTATTCGATGAAAGGATGTTTCTGCTTTTTCAGCCATCACGTTTCACACCGTCCTGTGGCGTTATCACGTGGAGAGGGCGTGTGATATTGACACATGCATGAATAAAATGGCAAAAGATTCCTCTAGCCACCCCCCCCACTCCCCAACCCCCACGCCCGCACCCGCTCGCACACAGTTTGGAAACATCCTAGGTGCCACCATGTACCTTTGTTGAGCACTTTATAAAAATAAACCTCTACAGAGCCAATCCCGACCGATTCCTAGGCGACTGCGGGCAGCCCCGAGTGATACTACGCTGCTGCTGTATCGCCTGCCTGGGTATGCAGAATCTGACGAGTGTCCGGAATCGGTCAAGGGTTGTCTCTGAACAGGTAAATTTTTAAAGTGCTGAAATAAAGGTGTACAGGTAGAACACAGGGTGTTGCCTCTGAGGAGGAGGGGGGGGGGGGGCGGTATTTAGGGGACTAGTTGTTTTATTCACGTACGTGTCAATATTGCACTCCCCTTCCTCTCCTCTCCTCTCCCTCTCCCTCTCGGCCGGCCGGTGTGGACGAGCGGTACTAGGCGCTTCAGTCCGGAACCGCGTGTCTGCTACGGTCGCTGGTTCGAATCCTGCCTCGGGCATGGATGTGTGTGATGTCCTTAGGTTAGTTAGGTTTAAGTAGTTCTAAGTTCTAGGGAACTGATGACCTCAGATGTTAAGTCCCATAGTGCTCTGAGCCATTTTTTTCCTCTCCTCTCCCCCTCTCACCTCTCTTCTCCCCCCCCCCCCTCATCCACCCTCTTCGTGATCACACCACAGGAGGGATGAAAAAGCATAAACATCATCATTCCTTCGGCTTCGGATCACGTTCAAATGTCATCGAATTGCTTTGAACGGTCTGTAGTGGTTCCACCCTGTCACACGGCAAAACTTTGGTGACGCTACATTCAAAAGGGGTCAGATCATGTTTAGGGGGGGTGTAGCGACATAATATCGTGAACGGAAGGTTTAAATGTTTTCATCGACCATCCATACGAAAACAGCGTGATATTAATGAGTACCGTGGTATGAGATATGGGTAGTGATGAGCTTCCCATTGCGTGACACGTCCACAGTGACGCTAGGCAGTATCTTGGTAAAATTTGGTGCCAATTTAACACCATTAATCCAGCTTACACCTCACATGAACTCCTCTGACCTTTTGGGTGCTGTGTGTATATCTTGTAATCAGAAGTGTCGTCGTGGCGAAGCGTGTCGTCGCAGGGTGGCATGCTTTTTCACTACTACAGAGTGCAGGATACACGGTGAGTGGTGGTCCCAATAGAAACACTATTGGCAGCTAAGAGTTTTACTGAATTCAGTTCATGACGTAGTGAGACGACTATGCTTCACTCTGTTGCCCCTTGCTGCTGATGAGCAGGCGGTGGCTGCCGGGATTCTGCGATGTTGACGCAAGTCCCGTGTCAGCCGGCAGCCTTTAGATAAAGCTATTGACGTGAGCTGTGCACTCGTTTCCTTGGCTTCGTGGAGGACCGACAGCCCGCGCTCGGCTCCCTCACCATGGCTACGTGCGCAGACGGCTGTGCGCAGGGTACAACTCTGTGTCTGGCAGGACTCTGACGGCGGCTGGCGTTGTGCCGCCGAGTCTCTTTTAGGAACTCAGCATCGGCGACAGCAGGCGCGGATGGCAGGTCGGCACGACTGTGGCACTAAGTCCCGTAAAGGACTTAGTGTTGACAGCAAGCGAAGGCTGCTCTCGAACCCATGGTTTCTTGCAGGCAGTGCCTCGTCGTCTCACTGCCATTGTAACTCTGGCGTGGTGGTGGTGTTGGTGGTGGTGGTGCTGCTGCTGGTTTCCGGCGATGAGAAGTCATCTCCTGCATCGAAACTCAGACTTGTTTGTATGCCTGTGACACCCATTTGTTTCACTAATACCCGGCAGCTAGTCCCTTCACCCATAACGACAGACTTGCCCTGGTGTGGTGACACCACCCCGCTGGATACACGGTTTCCGCTATACGGTTCAGTTTACTACTGCACTCAGCTGTCCTGACTGCGCAATGCACTGGCGAGTCTGTTATCGTGACTCATATGTCGCCACACAAGCAACTATCGACTCGCAGTTGTTAACGGAACGCTCCACAGTAGCTTACACACGACTTCTCATTATTTTCACTAAAGACATATTTTCTACTCAAAGAAAAAGTAGCGGCACTACAAGAGGAAGGTTGTAGACACATTTGAGCAAAAACTTCAACACCCTGCATAGCACTGGGGGAATACGGTGGGGTTTCAAAGCAGTGATCCTTTAATTCTTTTGCGCAGTGTACGAAGAGCTGAAGATGGCTGTAGACGTCTAGTCGAAGATTCAGCTACTTAAGAAATGAATGAGAAATGAGGACGTGTCACACGGCAACGAATAAACTCACTCACGACGATGATGAAAGGCTTCTACTTCATGTATACTTTCATTATTTACGGCAGACCGAAATCGGTTTGGTCGATGATCACAGACACTTCAGTACGGCATTGCACTTGCCTTCTCTGGCTCCTGTATTGTAAATCATAATAAGACAATACAAAATAAGTATGTACACAATTCTTTTATATTCACACAAAAATTGGTGGAAAAATACAAACCATTAAATCTGTGAAATACATACCCTTTTGACTCTGAGTATATCTTAAAAACCACTCTACTTGCTGTCGCTTTTAGTGTCTTCCATGACTGCTTCAGATGTCCTAATCGTGAAGCAGACCTATGAATATTGCATGGTAGACCGTTGGAGTGTAGCGCAATAAATCAGAAAAGTTCCAGCAGCGCACATCTGTGTTGATGCGAAAGAAAGTAGCTTACGTCGCGATCCAACCAGTAAATAGAAGCTCCACTTTATATCGAAAAGTTTTGGCGAACAGGAAGCTGGTAAACCTTTCGGATACCAACCATAGTTCAACTTCTTCCCACTTGCACTGTGTAGGCATGAAGGATAACTCTTTCTGTGACAGTGAAGACAAAGGAGGAGGAGGAGAGGAGATAAGAACTACTTGGTATAATCCAGCAGTTTCTTCGAAGCACAGCCAAACCTTTTACTGAAAAACTTTTTGTATTTGAAGACGCTCCTTCCAACAGGTACTCAAATATAAAAACCCTTTTTTATTTTGTACGATAAAGTACTGTGTGTGTCTGATCTTCGATGTTCTATATGTGGTTGCATAAACACTTTAATCTCAAAGCATATGACTCCTAGTCTCACGGTCGCAGGTTCGAATCGAATCCTGCCTCGGGCATGGATGTGTGTGATGTCCTTAGGTTGGTTAGGTTTAAGTAGTTCTAAGTTCTAGGGGACTGATGACCTCAGAAGTTAAGTCCCATAGTGCTCAGAGCCATTTGAACCTAGTCTCAGTTCTTTTTTGTCCATAGTTGATATCATGTCATGGCTATGAGTATTGTGCCAATGTCGGCACTGTAAAACAGTATTAAACCATTCCAGAATGAATTTTCATTCTGCAGCGGAGTGATTTGAATATTAAATCATCGTTGAAATTATTTATGCTGTGTCTCCTGGTTTCCCAAGCCAACTAAATAAAATATAAAAATAATTTGCGATACACAGCATCTGCTTTTTTCATGCTGTATACAACCTATGTTTCGTGGACGTAACGAACGGGCTGTGCTTGATAAGACTTGTCTCTGCGGAATCACTTTTGGTATTACAGAGGAGGTGTTATTGAGATTTTTTAGAAGAATTTTGTGCCCTAAATGTGAAATTGAAATAGTGAGTAAATCTCTTTCATTTTTGTAATATTTTTGTAAGGGCGCCTGTAACATACCTCCCCTCAACCACCGTCCTCGCTGTTCAGTAGTTGTATCACAAATTATCATATTAGTATCACTACCATTGTCATTCTCGTCGCCGGCCGGCGTGGCCGAGCGGTTCTAGGCGCTTCAGTCTGGAACCGCGCGACCGCTGCGGTCGCAGTTTCGAATCCTGTCTCGGGCATGGATGCGTGCGATGTCCTTAGGTTAGTTAGGTTTAAGTAGTTCTTTGTTCTAGAGGACCGATGGCCTCAGATGTTAAGTCTCATAGTGCTCAGAGCCATTTGAACCATTCTCGTCATCATCATAACCAGTAGGTAAAATCTCTTCCCTAAGGACATATTGACCAGAGAGTGAACCGCGCTAGCACTTGATATCACAAATTAATATCATTGCCATTATAATCCTAGTCATTATTATAACCAGATTGTAAAATCTTTTCCCTTGGGAAGTATCGGCCAAAGAGTGGAACACACTAGTAGTCGTATCACAAATTATCAGATTAGTATCATTCCCATTTGTAATATTAGTAATTTTCGCCTCACAAACATTAATATATGCTCAATAGTAAACGCCTGATGGCCTAAAGTTACCGAACAATTGTAAAGCAAAAGAAATGAACCATCTCATAGCAGAGACAGAATCTATTATTCTTTATCTTTGCCGTTCTTGCGCGGTGGCTGTAAATCTCTATGTACATGTATCGTTTAATGGTATAAAAAAGAATTCTGTTGTTTCAAGACAAATGAGGCATTGGGCGCCTCACCTTTCACTGTTTGTATTCAATGAAAGCCGGACGCGGACTTGTTGCGTTCCGCATCGGTATCTTATATTTTATGTGAAAATATTCAGTAAATATGTTAATTATTATTTTTCTAATCAGAAAACAAGTAGTTTCTTGTAGTTGATTACGAACAGACAGCATCAAGAGGACATTTTGACTGTCATGTATAAAGTATTTAATCACAATGGTCATCTATTGTAATTTAATATGAAAAGGTACGTAGCATTAAAAAACATGTGTTAAAGATAAGTGTGCGTATTTTAGTAAATTAACCTTGATGGTTTCCATCTCCTCATTTACTTGAATGTTAATTGTTTTGTGTTAGTTCATCACCAGAAATTACAATCACGCTGATGGGCCGAACGCAGCATGAGGCAGAAGGAACATTATCGTTTTCCTATTATTTCTGAATCAGCTCTTTTTTTAAAATTGTGTAGTGTTGCATTTCTTGCAATGTCTATAAATCTTCTGGTCCCTTAGTGTTGTCCCGGGTATGACTACATCGCGACTATAAAAATGCACAGACATGATAACGTTTCTACCGAACGATCTCAAATAAATCAATCTGCTGCTCTTGTTCAAAATAATCCAACCAGGTATTTAATGCTCAACGTATGTTATTATAATAGTGTAATCAATCCCAGATTCTATTGCCAAGTGGCCCACCAAAATATTCACTTTTTCGACATTTAAAAAAAATATAAAATTACAATTCTTTTTCTTTTCGCCCCCCTCCCCCCAAGAGCAACGCTGCACATTGTCATCCTCATCATGACTACATGTTACAATCTCTCTCCATGGACGTGTTGGCCAGAGAGTGAACCACGCTGGTAATTGTATCAGAAATTATCGTGTTAGTATCATCGCCATTGTCATCCTTGTCAGCATCATAACCAGTAGATAAAATCTCTTCCCGTGGAAAGAGTTGGTCAAAGAGTTATCTGCGCTAGTACACGTATGACAAATTATCGCGTTGGTATTATTGTCGATATCGTCCTCGTCATCATCGTAACCAATGGTAAAAATCTCGTTCCTTCGAAAGAAATGGTCAGAGAATGAACCACCGTAGACTCTTATCTCGAGTTACCACGTTAGTATCATTACCATTATCACCCTCGCCATCATCATAACCAGTTGGAAAGAGTTGACCGCGCCAGCTTCGTTCACTGGCAGCCACACAGCTTTGTGCTCCGGTCCATCCTTCCCGTCCCGGCAACGGCTCGATCAGGGGCGATTATTAATTGTGGCGGACAGGCGCCATAAAATACCAATTTGGCGTCTTTATTTAACAAGTGGCGGCGCTGTCGGCGGCTGCGGGAGGTGGCCGGCCGCGCGGGCTGGAAATGAGGCTCGCCCCGAAAGGGAAAACAGGACGGGGACGGCGCCGTAAAGCATCAGCTATCATTTTATGGGGCCATTAACAAACAGGTTCTTAAGCGGTCGCGCCGAGTCCATTCTATTTTATGCGGCCACTTGTCTCTGCCCGCCGCCTATCAGCGATGTAATGGCACACTTCCTGCAACTAACGAATACCTTTTCACGGCGGCAGATACCGCAAAAACAAAAGGAGATTAAAATCGCCTCGCGGTGCGCTGTGCTGCGCAGCGCCGCGCCGTCCGAGGCGGAGTTTGCGCGCCTCCTGTCTGGCGCTGAATAACGAGGAGAAATTTGTTCACGTCCGAGAACAATTCCTTGTCTTAGTCTGTTCAGTTAATGCATCGATAACACCTCTGTATAAACCAATTAACGATGACATTTACCTGCTAGTGTATTCTTAATCTGTATATCAGTTTTTTTGCTGTGGATACGGATGAATTGGGAAGATGAAATACTGAAGGCAGCAGAGAAAGGAATCAGCGATCCCTATGTCTTTGTAAGTTCTGCTTTCCTGGAAGCACGGAATGCGGACGTAGGATGGCAGCCCTACGAGAGGTAGGCGGGCGTATTCCCCCTCACCGCTCCTCTCCCCTCGGACGGTTCAAGTTCTCTTCTGTTTACGGTCGTAGTCGACTACAGCGATATACTGTTCGTGCAATAGAAACGTTAAAGAGGACTTTGAAAAATGAGAAGCAGCTTTGTATCAACGGTTCAGCAGCAATCTAATACTAGGCAAATAAGGAAATATACGAGGTTAATCCCAAAAGTAAGGGTTGGGTTAGGTTGGGTTGGGTTGTTTTGGGGAAGGAGACCAGACACCGAGGTCATCGGTCTCATCGGATTAGGGAAGGACGGGTAAGGAAGTCGGCCGTGCCCTTTCAAAGGAACCATCCCGGCATTTGCCTGGAGCGATTTAGGTAAATTACGGAAAACCTAAATCAGGATGGCCGGACGCGGGATTGAACCGTCGTCCTCCCGAATGCGAGTCCAGTGTGCTAGCCACTGCGCCACCAAAAGTAAGGTCTCCTATTTTTTTATAAGTACATAGGCCTGTTTATTTCTACAATGGTTTACGTCAGTTTACAGCTTGAACATTTAGCTATTTTTCGACATAATCGCCATTTCTGTCGATGCATTTTTGCGGACGCTGTGGCAGTTTTTGTATGCCCATGTCATACCAGCTCGCCGCCATGCTGTTCAGAAAGTTATGAACCTCTTCTTTCACCTCGTCATCGGAGCTGAATCGCTTTCCGGCCAAATGTTCTTTTAACCAGGGAACAGGTGATAGTCACTGGGCGCCAAGTCAGGACTGTAGGGTGGGTGGGTGATTATGTTCCACGGAAACTGTTGCAGGAGAGCAACGATTTGCCGAGCGATGTGTGGACGAGCGTTGTTATGGAGAATGTGTACGCCCTTGCTCAACATTCCTCTTCTCCGGTTCTGAATTGCCCGTTTGAGGTTTTTCAGAGTCTCACAGTACCTGTCAGCGTTAATTATGGTCCCAGCGATTCAGCTGCAACGACGAGGTGAAAGAAGAGAGAGGTTCATAACTTTTTGAACAGCATGGCGGCGAGCTGGTATGACATGGGCATACAAAAACTGCCATAGCGTCTACATAAATGCATCGACAGAAATGGCGATTATGTCGAATAATAGCTAAATTTTCGGGCTGTAAACTGATGTAAACCATTGTAGAAATAAACAGGTCTATGTACTTATAAAAAAAAATGAGACCTTACTTTTGGGATTACCCTCGTAGTAAGATTATGTACAGTGGGGTCTATATGAGGGAAACAAACTTCAGGACGATACCTATATTATAGAAAGCGGAGAGGAAATAGGTGAAGATGAGATGGGAGATGTGATACTGCGAGAAGAATTTGACAGAGTACTGAAAGATCTAAGTCGGAATAAGGACCCTGGAGCAGACGGTGGTCCATTACTGCTAATGAGAGCCTTGTGCCAGCAAAAGACTATTTGTGCGAAACCAGACCGCAATTATAAGAGTAACTGGACATGAAAGGGACCCAGTAGTTTAAAAGGTAGTGAGAGAGGTTTGCAGCCTATCCCCGGTGTTATTCAATCTGTACACTGAGCAGTTAGTAAAGAAAAGGAGGGAAAGGGAATTACAGTTCAAGTAGAAGAAATAAAAACTTTTCAGTTTGTCGATGACGTTGTAATTCTGTCGGAGATGCCAAATGACGTGGAAGAGCAATTGATGGAATGGATAATGTGTTGAAAAAGAGGTCATAAGAACATCATCAACAAAAGTAAAAACACGAATAATAGAGTTTGGTCGAATTACATCAGGCGATGCCAAGGGAGTTAGCGTGGGAAATGAGACTTAAGAGCAGTAGATAAGTTTTGCTATTTGAGTAACGAAATAACTTATGGCGGCAGCAGTAGAGAAGATATAAAATACAGACTGGGTAATATGAAGTAATATAAATTTAAGTCTTACGAAGTATTATCGGAAGGAATTTGTCTGGAATGTAGTCTTGCACGGAAATGGAACGTGTACGATAATCGGTCAATGCAAAAAAATAATAAAGTTTTTGAAACATCGTGCTGTAGAAGCATGCTGAAGATTAGATGGGTATTTAGAATAACAAATAAGGAGCTACTTAATCGAACTGGGGAGGAAATAAATTTATGCCACATCTTGGGTGAAAGAATGGATCTGTTTGGAGTACACATCGTGAGGCAGCAAGGAGTACTCAGTTTGGTAGGAGAGGGGCGCGTGGGGGTGGGTAAAATTACAACAGGGAGATCTACGCACGAATGGAGAAATCAGGGTCAAACAGTTGTAGTTTGTTGGAGATGAAGAATCTTGCACACGGTAGACAAGTGTGGAAAGCTACATCAGACCAGTCTTCATGCTGAAGATTTGAGCAACTACCACAATACTAACAACTGGCGAAATGGACTGATTTCCGTTGACCCTTTGTATATGGGCATTCATAGATCTCACTGTTTTCTGTTTTTTATTCTCTTCTAATGTCATGACCTTGTATCCATATGTAATGTATACATCCACATTAACAGTTGTCAGTTTTTAGAAAGCTCACCAGGCAAAATTGTCATAACCCCCTTGAGAAGAGCAACTGGTAGCTTTGATGTGCTATAGGCGGTGATCACGTGGCCCTCCAACGTTGTCATAAGCCATGGCTTTGAAGGGTTACGAATGTTGTTGTACAGAATAAGCACAAAAAGTTGAGTCGGTGTGGAGACGTGACAGAAACGAGCAGTCGTGTTTGCACGTACCCGCGGGCACGCCGCGAATCATGTGTCCAACGCGTCTACTAGTAGTGGTTAAGGGGTTATTGCTGGCAGGCGTGTTACTCGGTGTAAGAAGATTAGTCGTATAAAGATCCTAGTCGACTGGGTGAAGAGACGAGTATCATGCTTTGTCAGTGACATTCGGGTTTATACCTGTCACCCAGTGAATGTAAGTCCATCTTCGTTTCCGAGCGAAGTTACGGCGGGAACTGCATGCATTGGACACTGCGAGTCATGTGCCTCGCGAAAGGCCGTGGCTCCCAGCGGCACATAAAGCTGCACGTGTTCTGTGAGCCAAATGACAAACCTGCCACTAGCTGACTGGAGGCATGCACAGTACGCGGCGAGAAGAATGCGCGCGCCAGGAATGTGGCTGCCAGTCGAGTGACGTTGTTCTATACTTCGTTCGTCATAAGAATAAACCAGATGTAAACAAACACAAAGCTGTGATTGGTCATCAGCTGCAACACACGTACTCTGGTGATGTTTCGCTCTTGGAAGTAGGTCCCACTTGTGTATTAGATATCTCATTACTAAGTTACTTTAAATGAAACTAAGATATTCTAATTTATTAACAGCCATCAATGTTTTTCTTAATCATACTACGGCTATGTAAACTTTCTTTCGAAGATCGTGCACAATCACAGGCCCTATAAACGCTAGTTGTGCTTTGAATGTCGCGCTGTTAACACACATGTATTGTGAAATAGGCTGGTAGCGCTCTCTGCTTCGTAATGAAATACATTCTCGAAATACCGTTAAAATGGAAAGAAACAAGTCGTTCTTAATGTTTTACACAATATTAAAGATGAATTCGGCTTTAAAGTTTTCCGTGAAACTGTATTTACTAAACATAATGCATACGGGTGCGATTACATCATTTAAATAGGAACATCATCAAACACAAGCCAACTGACGCGTGCTTAATCATAATTTTTATGAAGAATGCACGTCTTCTTGTTCCTAATTACATATCGCACGCGAAATACCTGTTTTCATTGCAAATATAAATTCTGAATTAACGATATTTTACAAAAGATTGTTAACACACGAAGAACAACACGTTATAAAAAAAGAGGAAAAATGTGATTTTTGGATATCTTCGTGGATTCTGTTCTTGTTCGCGTCGTTGTCAACACGTATTTCTCGGGTTCGCACATGAAAGGAGTTTCTCAGAGATTACCCATAACTGACTACAAGAAGTCCCTTCAGTGTCTTGAATATTTAACTACGTGGTGAAATGCCTGCAATACCCCTTTACGTCACACATAGCTCACGCAGAAAAATTACCCTTTGTTTGAGATAGGAATTTCCATCACTCTCGTTTTTTGTTACGATACTACACACATCAAAAACAGTTTTACATCACCTCGGTTCCGAGAGTTCCGGAACCTGTACAGAAAATTGGAATAGCGATCAACATAAACGTCATTTCTGCCCTTTTTATTGCTCATGAAAACCACACATTGCATGTTGTACCACCATACAGAGAGACCTTCAGAGGTGGTGGACCAGATTGCTGTACACACCGGTACCTCTAATACCCAGGAGCACCACCTCTTGCATTGATGCATGCCTGTATTCGTCGTGGCACACTATCCACAAGTTCATCAAGACACTGTTGCTCCAGATTGTCCCACCCCTCAACGGCGCTTCGGTGTAGATACCTCAGAGTCGTTGGTGGGTCACGACGTCCATAAACAGCCCTTTTCAATCTATCCAAGGCATATTCGATAGGTTCATGTCTGGAGAACATGCTGGCCACTCTTGTCGAGCGATATCGTTATTCTGAAGGAAGTCATGCACAAGGGGTGCACCATGGCGGCGCGAATTGTCGTCTATAAAGACGAATGCCTCGCCAATATAATGCCGATATGATTGCACTATCGGTCGGAGGATGGCATTCATGTATGCGCCTTCCATGACCACCAGAGGCGTACTTCGGCCCCACATAATGCCACCCCAAAACAGCAGGGAACCTCCACCTTGCTGCACTCGGTGGACAGTGTGTCTAAGGCGTTCAGCCTGACAAGGTTGCCTCCAAACACGTCTCCGACGATTGTCTGGTTGAAGGCGTATGCGACACTCATCGGTGAAGAGAACTTGATGCCAATCCTGAGCGGTACATACTGCATGTTGTTGGGCTCATCGGTACCGCGCTGCATGGTGTCGTGGTTACAAAGATGGACCTCGCCCGGACGTCAGGAGTGAAATTGCGCGTCATGCAGCGTATTGCGCACGACGTCTTGTGGCTGTACAAAAAGCATTATTCAACATGGTGGCGTTGCTGTCAGGGTTCCTCCGAACCATAATCCGTAGGTAGCGGTCATCCACTGCAGTCGTAGCCCTTGGGCGGCCTGAGCGAGGCATGTCATCGACAGTTCCTTCGTCTTTGTATCTCCTCCATGTCCGAACAACATGGCTTTGGTTGACTCCGAAACGTCTGGACACTTCCCTTGTTGGGCGCCCTTCCTCGCACAAAGTAACAATGCGGACGCGATCGAACAACGGTATTGACCGTCTAGATATGGTTGAACTATAGACAACACGAGCTGTGTACCTCCTTCCTGGTGGAGTGACTGGAACTGATCGTCTGCCGGACCCCCTCCGTCTAATAGGTGCTTCTCATGCATGGTTGTTTACATCTTTGGGCGGGTTTAGTGACATCTCTGAACAGTCAAAGGGACTGTGTCTGTGATACATATCCACAGTCAACGTCTGTCTTCTGGAGTTCTGGGAACCGGGGTGTTGCAAAACCTTTTTTGATGTGTGTGTATTAGTTAAGAACGAACGCTTGTTGAGTTTCCCGCCTAGTCAGCAAAGAAGCATATAGCCGCAGTTTTGCCATGTATTATTTCACTCTTTTTAAAAATTAAATTGCTTTCGAAGCTATATTGTTTCTTTGCTCGTCCCTTTGTACGTCTGATCTGCAACTGTTCATATCACTGCAGGTTAGTTGGACCAGCTGGCTGGGGAGCGGTGTTAAATGTGCCGGTAGAGCTTATCCCGTATCATCGTTCAGTCTTAACGCACAGCATAAAACGTATCCTTATTATCGTACCTGACTGCACTCGAAACAGTTTGGTTTCTACTCCACGTGAAACGATAAACCAGTGAGGTTCCAGCAAACGCGGAAGAATGCATAATGTTTGCTTCAGGTTTATTCTTACCATGAACGCAGTGTAGACAGGATAGTACGCGCTGTTCTGAAACCATTTTCATGAACGCAACTGCGCGAAAAGTGTAGTTATGAGTGGCTTGAAGTGGTTTGGCTGACGTAAACATTAAATCGTCTCTCGTCTTTACTACACTGATACATCGGAAATAATGTCGATCAAATTCTCCATTTGTGTACATTGAATCAATAACTGCTGTATCCGTAGTTTATTAATACTGTGTATGCAACTACTGAAACGTAGTTTTTCGTTGCTTTATATGTTTCCTTTTATTCATTTAAAAAGTACCCAGTGATAGGACTGTCTCATCTGTTTCTTGCTTTTAATGTGGATGTGATTTCTACTTTCTGCATTCACTTCACTTCCCCCAAGGAAGAGTTATAGGCCCTCTGCTGTTGTTGATCTACATATGCGATTTAGGAGACAATCTGAGCAGCCCTCAGTCTGGAACCGCGCGACCGCTACGGTCGCAGGTTCGAATCGTGCCTCAGGCGTGGACGTGTGTGATGACCTTAGGTTAGTTAGGTTTAAGTAGTTCTAAGTTCTAGGGGACTGATGACCTCAGATGTTAAGTCCCATAGTGCTCAGAGCCATTTGAACCATTTGACGCTCTCATTTACCGTCTTGTTAAGTCATTAGATGATCAGAACCAATTGCTATATTTAGACGAGATATCTCTATAATGTGAAAAGTGATAATTGACTCTAAATAATGAAAAGTGTGCAGACATCCACGTGAGTACTGAAAGAAATCCTACAGATTGCGATACACAATAAATCTCGCAAATCTAAAGGCCGTAAATTCAAATATATACTTAATATTACAATTAAGAATAACTTCAATTGGAACGATCACATAGATAGTGTTGTGGGGAAAGGGAACCAAAGACTGCGATTTATTGGCAGAACACTTAGAAAAAGCAACAGGTCCCCTAAAGAGATTGCCTACACTACTCTTCTCCGTCTTTTGGGGAATTGCTGTGCTGTGTGGGATCCGTATCACATCGAATTGACGGACGACTTCGAGAAATGTTCAGAGAAGGACAGCTCGTCTTCTATTACCGCGAAATAGGGGAGAGAGTGCCTGAGATATGATAAGGCGAATTGGGGTAGCAGCCGGTAATACAAAGGCGTTTTACGTTGCGGCAGGATCTTCTCAAGAAATTTCAATCACCAGCTTTCTCTTCAGATTCTTTAAATATTTTGTTGGCACCTACCTACGTAGGGAGCAATGATTAAACGTAATGAAATAAGAAAAAACAGAGCTCGCAAGGAAAGATTTAAGTGGTCGTTTTTCCCGCGTGCTGTTGGACAGTGGAATGGTAAAGAAATGAGGTGAAGGTGGTTCGATGAAACCTCTACCAGGCACTTCATTGTGAATTTCAGAGTAACCATACAGATGCAGATTCTTGCTCCATGTCGTACTTCAACTGGCCCACTAATTCACCTGATCTTAATTCCATAGATAGTGTCTGGGACTGTATGGAGCACCTCTATGGGATGTAATCATCAACGAGTAGCTTCAGTTGGATATGGCAGACGGGAAGAAATTTGTGGATACTCTTTCTCATCTAATTGTGCTCATTATGAAGGGTACCCGTGGTCTAGGGGTAGCGTCTTTGATTCATAATCAAAACGTCTTCGGTCCCGGGTTTGATCCCCGCCACTGCCTAAATTTTGATAAATAATCAGCATTGGCGGCCGAAGACTTCCGGCATAAGAAGTCAGCCTCATTCTGCCAACGGCCTTGTCAAAGAGGGCGGAGGAGCGGATAGAGGTTCAGGGCATTCTCTTGTCCCGGGGTGGGAAATTGCCCCTAAAGGCGGAAGAATCAGCAATGATCAACGACATGAGGATGCAGAAGGCAATGGAAACCACTGCATTAAAGACACGTAACGTGTATCCACAGGACATGTGGCCTGTAATTGAAGAAGTGTCATGGTGATCTCTCCATTGGCAAAAGATTCCGGAGTAGTCCCCCATTCGGATCTCCGGGAGGGGACAGCCAAGGGGGAGGTTACCGTGAGAAAAAGATTGAATAATCAACGAAAGGATAACGTTCTACGAGTCGGGGCGTGCAATGTCAGAAGCTTGAACGTGGTAGGGAAACTAGAAAATCTGAAAAGGGAAATGCAAAGGCTTAATCTAGATATAGTAGGGGTCAGTGAAGTGAAGTGGAAGGAAGACAAGGATTTCTGGTCAGATGAGTATCGGGTAATATCAACAGCAGCAGAAAATGGCATAACAGGTGTAGGATTGGTTATGAATAGGAAGGTAGGGCAGAGGGTGTGTTACTGTGAACAGTTCAGTGACCGGGTTGTTCTAATCAGAATCGACAGCAGACCAACACCGACAACGATAGTTCAGGTATACACGCCGACGTCGCAAGCGGAAGATGAACAGATAGAGAAAGTGTATGAGGATATTGAAAGGGTAATGCAGTATGTGAAGGGGGACGAAAATCTAATCGTCATGGGCGACTGGAATGCAGTTGTAGGGGAAGGAGTAGAAGAAAAGGTTACAGGAGAATATGGGCTTGGGACAAGGAATGAAAGAGGAGAAAGACTAATTAAGTTCTGTAACAAGTTTCAGCTAGTAATAGCGAATACCCTGTTCAAGAATCACAAGAGGAGGAGGTATACTTGGAAAAGGCCGTGAGATACGGGAAGATTTCAATTAGATTACATCATGGTCAGACAGAGATTCCGAAATCAGATACTGGATTGTAAGGCGTACCCAGGAGCAGGTATAGACTCAGATCACAATATAGTAGTGATGAAGAGTAGGCTGAAGTTCAAGACATTAGTCAGGAAGAATCAGTACGCTAAGAAGTGGGATACGGAAGTACTGAGAAGATGACGAGATACGTTTGAAGTTCTCTAACGCTATAGATACAGCAATAAGGAATAGCGCAGTAGGCAGTACAGTTGAAGAGCATTGGACATCTCTAAAAAGGGCCATCACAGAAGTTGGGAAGGAAAACATAGGTACAAAGAAGGTAGCTGCGAAGAAACCATGGGTAACAGAAGAAATACTTCAGTTGATTGATGAAAGGAGGAAGTACAAACATGTTCCAGGAAAATCAGGAATACAGAAATACAAGTCGCTGAGGAATGAAATAAATAGGAAGTGCAGGGAAGCTAAGACGAAATGGCTGCAGGAAAAGTGTGAAGACATCGAAAAAGATATGATTGTCGGAAGGACAGACTCAGCATACAGGAAAGTCAAAACAACCTTTGGTGACATTAAAAGCAACGGTGGTAACATTAAGAGTGCAACGGGAATTCCACTGTTAAATGCAGAGGAGTGAGCAGATAGGTGGAAAGAATACATTGAAAGCCTCTATGAGGGTGAAGATTTGTCTGATGTGATAGAAGAAGAAACAGGAGTCGATTTAGAAGAGATAGGGGATCCAGTATTAGAATCGGAATTTAAAAGAGCTTTGGAGGACTTACGGTCAAATAAGGCAGAAGGGATAGATAATATTCCATCAGAATTTCTAAAATCATTGGGGGAAGTGACAACAAAACGACTATTCACGTTGGTGTGTAGAATATATGAGTCTGGCGATATACCATCTGACTTTCGGAAAAGCATCATCCATACAATTCCGAAGACGACAAGAGCTGACAAGTGCGAGAATTATCGCACAATCAGCTTAACAGCTCATGCATCGAAGCTGCTTACAAGAATAATATACAGAAGAATGGAAAAGAAAATTGAGAATGCGCTAGGTGACGATCAGTTTGGCTTTAGGAAAAGTAAAGGGACGAGAGAGGCAATTCTGACGTTATGGCTAATAATGGAAGCAAGGTTAAAGAAAAATCAAGACACTTTCATAGGATTTGTCGACCTGGAAAAAGCGTTCGACAATATAAAATGGTGCAAGCTGTTTCGAGATTCTGAAAAAAGTAGGGGTAAGCTATAGGGAGAGACGGGTCATATACACTATGTACAACAACCAAGAGGGAATAATTAGAGTGGAGGACCAAGAACGAAGTGCTCGTATTAAGAAGGGTGTAAGACAAGGCTGTAGCCTTTCGCCCCTACTCTTCAATCTGTACATCGAGAAAGCAATGATGGAAATAAAAGAAAGGTTCACGAGTGGAATTAAAAAAACAGGGTGAAAGGATATCAATGATACGATTCGCTGATGGCATTGCTATCCTGAGTGAAAGTAAAGAAGAATTAAATGATCTGCTGAACGGAATGAACAGTCTAATGAGTACACAGTATGGTTTGAGAGTAAATCGGAGAAAGACGAAGGTAATGAGAAGTAGTAGAAATGAGAACAGCGAGAAACTTAACATCAGGATTGATGGTCACGAAGTCAGTGAAGTTACCTAGGCAGTAAAATAACCAATGACGGACGGAGCAAGGAGGACATCAAAAGCAGACTCGCTATGGCAAAAAAGGCATTTCTGGCCAAGAGAAGTCTACTAATATCAAGTACTGGCCTTAATTTGAGGAAGAAATTTCTGAAGATGTACGTCTGGAGTACAGCATTGTATGGTAGTGAAACATGGACTGTGGGAAAACCGGAACAGAAGAGAATCGAAGCATTTGAGATGTGGTGCTATAGACGAATGTTGAAAATTAGGTGGACTGATAAGGTAAGGAATGAGGAGGTACTACGCAGAATCGGAGAGGAAAGGAATATGTGGAAACACTGATAAGGAGAAGGGACAGGATGATGGGACATCTGCTAAGACATGAGGGAATGACTTCCATGGTACTAGAGGGAGCTGTAGAGGGCAAAAACTGTAGAGGAAGACAGAGATTGGAATACGTCAAGCAAATAATTGAGGACGTAGGTTGCAAGTGCTACTCTGAGATGGTTAGCACAGGAAAGGAATTCGTGACGGGCCGCATCAAACCAGTCAGTAGACTGATGACAAAAAATGAAGGGTAGCGTTACATCTTATGGGAATGACTAATTATTTGTGCTGTGTGCATATTATCTATGTATAGTGAAAGACACACCAATTACTACAATTTTAAAAAGAAAATGTGAACTGGATTACAAAGTTTATAAATTTGCAATAACTTTCGCCATATGTGTGCACTGCGATGTGTTTATCCTTTAGTCTTTTTTACTCTTGGTAGGTCGTGTGTTGTCCTTAGCATAAGTTAGATTAAGTAGTGTGTAAGCCTAGGGACCGATGACTTCAGCAGTTTGGTCCCATAAGAACTTACCACAAATTAAAAAAAAAAAAAATCACTCGGACCGACAGTGACGTCTGACTTGTTCAAAGTGTGGGCGGCAATCGTAGTGAACTGGTATCTTTCTATTGTCTCCGTTTTGTCTTTTGGTGACAAATAAAAATGCTGCGGCGCCCGAGATGTAATTGCTCAGGCTAGCTCATAATTGATCGCAAAATACACTAAGACGAAAAATCAGATACTATTTTGAATCGCGGAACTAAACTGATTGCAACCAGGGATGTTATTTGACATCCTCCAGGCGATGCGCCGAATAATGTGGGGTAGTGATAGTCATCTACGAGGATGAAAACTTTAAATTGCTATGAAATTGCTAAAGTTGTTATTTGCCAGTTGACAGGATCTATCTTTGTGTTTAAGCAAATGACGAACGTTTGGAAACATGCGTAAATCAAAAGATCGTCGCCCCGTTGTCAACTCGCACCTCGTCATAACAGCGATCTCTGTTACCTATTTTGAGAGGTGAAGCTATTAAACCTGTGGAACTGCCCCGCAGTACGAAAGCGCAGTACGGCGATACGTGTATGTCTCTGCAACAGGTGTACGACTGGCGCGGAAAGTTTAAAACAGGCGTAACTTCGCAGTGTCAGAGCTTGTGAAGGAAAACAGGCATATTTTTGTAGATGATGTAGCGGGTATTTTTGATATTGGTACAAGTTCAGCTCACTTTAGTCTCTGTGATGTGCTCTGATTCAATAAAGTGTCAAAAATGGTTCAAATGTCTCTGAGCGCTATGGAACTTAACATCTAAGGTCATCAGTTCCCTAGAACTACTTAAACCTAACTAACCTAAGGACATCACACACATCCATGGCCGAGGCAGGATTCGAACCTGCGACCGTAGCAATCGCGCGGTTCCGGACTGAAGCGGCTAGAACCGCTCGGCCACAGAGGCCGACAATAAAGTGTCCTCAATATGAGTGCTACGTCAGATGTCTGCTGAACTGAGATATCGTCGGATCAGTGCCTTTGAGAAACTTTTGCTACCTTTCCGGGTCAGAGGTAATGGAATTCTGGACAGACCTGAAGCAGGAGATGTAACCTTGATGCTTTATCACCAGCCTGAGACGAAAAGAATGACAAGGAATGACGCGATAGAAGTTCGTCAAAACCCTGTAAATTCTGCCGTCAACCATCGACTGTATGCATAAGTAATAATTTTTGGTAAATTACGTAGAAAGGGAATTAACAGTGACTAACAATTCATACTCAAGTCTGCTGCGAAATAACCTTCGCCCGGCAATTGGGAGTAATAATGACCAATCAGCCGTACCAACAATACACGAAATGAAATTTGAATGTCTCGAACGCCCACCTTGCTCAACAAACCTTATCACGAGTGACTTTAGGGGCTGCATTCACGACCAAAAGAATTCTTTTCGCGGCGTATACGTGCACTTTCGAAGCGGTGGCATGCGTGCATTACGTATCGTGGGTAGTACGTTGAAAACTGATATACGTATAATTTTTCTGTATTACCTTACTTGCGTAAGGATAAATAATTAACGTTTATGTTTGAATCACCCTCGTAGATGTAGTATTTCCGTGATTTCCCTAAACCGCTTAAGGCAAATGTCGAGATGGTTGGTTCCGCAATCCTAGCGTGTGCTCCGTCTCGAATGGACTCTTCGTCGACGATACGTTAAATCTTAATCGTCCTTCCTTTTCCAGGCGATGCATTTCTTCGCTTCCGTTTGCTACCTCCTGATGCAGACACCTGAGAGTGGCCTCATCCAGTTGTCGTATTGCAGGACTCTTGCGGTTCATACCCGGGCCGAAATGTCGTTGTAACACTGATGGCAGCATACAGACACATCTTGAAATATTAACAGGATGTAAATTTTCTGGTACTAGATAATGAGATTCACTTACGATTGAGAATCGTGGACACCGTGTGGGCGAACTACGAGCTAAAAATATACAGTAGGTGATAACTGCTTCAAGGAGAGACAACTGAAGCGGTTTGGATGTCTGGCGACTGTCCGAAGATTACTACTGTAGTTGAAGTAAGGAGGTGGTGGCGACCAGAAAAAAGACGTGGACGGCCAAGAAGCATTGCGAATCTGGAGGCTTTCCGTGTGAGAGCCGGACAGGACGAGACAGCAAGGCACTGATGTTCCTCGTATTCTGTACACTGGAAGAAAATTTTGGCTCTTATTAAATAAGTAACCAATTTCCATTTAGTAGAATTAAAATGAATATGGGATCACATAGTATAAGCATGTAAAGGATTGGTTCTATAAGAGTGGGTTGTTACGTTCTTACGTGAGCCGTAGCCAAATTGTTTGTTAAATTAGTGATCTACAAGTTGCGTTTTCGACGGAAAGGAAGATGAATATATAATATCCTGTCGCTGACGAATTCATAAGAGAGCGGGAAAGCTAATCGGCCTTGTCCTTTAGAGAGGAATGCGAGACCAACGTCTTTATCAGTGCTGCACCTCGCTTTCTTCCGGCTCGTGACGAGTGTTACCACTTTTTGTACGTGAACGATTTCACATCACCGAGCGGTTTTAATTCCGTTTAGAGCTATACAGTATATATGAATTGTGCTTGAACAACCTTTTAAAGTATGTTCCTTATATGGAAACGACAGAAAATGTCATGTATACCATGCCCGGAAATGAACTGTTTTTAATTTCTTATTCAAAGAGCGCCGCCCAGTGTTCAAATGGTTCTGAGCACTATGGGACTTAGCATCTGAGGTCGTCAGTCCCCTAGAACTTAGAACTACTTAAACCTAACTAACCCAAGGACATTACACACATCCATGCCCGAGGCAGCTTTTGAACCTGCGACCGTAGCGGTTGCGCGGTTCCATACAAGCGCCTAGAACCGCTCGGCCACATCGGCCGGCTCGCCCAGTGTCACATCTGTTTGTAATTGTAATTTCATAGAATATTTTCCTAGTGTTTGAGAGTCTTACAAACTCGTGGAAAGCGCAATCTTCTCTCTTCTCTCTCTCTCTCTCTCTCTCTCTCTCTCTCTCTCACACACACACACACATACACACACACACACACAACTACTGGAATGATAGACTGGAGAATTCTTATAAAACCCCGCGGACAGCGTGGAAAATTTTTCGCAGGCATCCATGACACACAGAGCGTTTCTGCATATGAAACGGTCGTTGCACAAATAAAGTCTTTTAGGATTCCCTTTACATAGAAATTAAAAGAAATGCAGGGAGAAGGATGCTTTGGCCATAGGACTGGTCCACCTGTACATATCCATTCGTCATGATAGATGTCGACTGGTGCATTTGCGACAGTATGAATGACAAGTGCTATGTAGTGTGTAAAATGTATAATCATTTTTGCTGTCCACCCCCGGTAGCTGAGTGGACTTAGCTCAACGTGTTCGGTCGGAGGGTTAGCTGCCCTCTGTAATAATAAATTTAAAAAAAAACTGGGTGACTGGATCGATAATGCACGTCAATGGGCGTCAGGGGACGTCCGCCACGAGCAAATGCAACGAACTGTAATGAACAAAATGAGATTATTAAAAAAAGTGGTCACCGCAACGGCATATCAATCCTAAGGGTCTGGGTTCGATTCCCGGCTGGGTCGGAGATATTCTTCGCCCAGGGACTGGGTGTTGTGTTGTCCCAATCATCATCATCATTTCATCCGTATCGACGCACAAGTCTCCGAAGTGGCGTCAAATCGAAAGACTTGCGCCCGGCGAACGGTCTACCCGACGGGAGGCCCCAGTCACACGTCATTTACATTTACATTTTTACTGCATGGTAACATCAGGTAAAGTGTTATTTCAGTAACTAAAAATCTAAGCATTTCTTTATACAGCAAAACAAGGAACAAGTCTCCAAAGCTTGTACAAGTGGTTTTGTTACACCCTAAGTAGATATCGAACTAAAGCGTACGACATGTGATACTAATAATAATTGCCATATATTCAATGCTCATAACTTTATCTACCGAGATATGTAGTCAGCTGTTTTAAGTGGACCTATGGCCATTTTAACGTCGTTCGGGAAGACTTTAAGAGGAGAGTATAGTGATACGACGCATCCTCTGGCCTACAATGAGACGAGAAAAAAGACATAGGATACGCGCCTGTGACCTTGTTGAAATTGACGACAGTGTATCTGCCTGGAGCCATAAACATAGCTGCTCTTTCAGTCTTTTTCTACCTCGTCTGTTATGAAATGGGCTATTAACAGGCTCGATAACTTGAATTTTGTAGCATCAGTTTCGTAACTGTATTTCGCAGTACCTGACTTGTTAAAAAAAAAATGAGGTTCCGGTACTATTACCGTCTGGGGGCGTTTAAGATTTAGACTCCTTAGAACTTTCTTTTCACGCTTTTTTGAGCGTTTTAAATGTGGGAATACAGCGGTTTTGCTTTTTGTTTCAATCGCAGCCAGAGTTCTGTCGTATCGCATCTTAAACTCTGCAGTTTTAATTTTTTTTCGTCAAGAAGTACCGGTGCGTACGGTCACAAATCAGACGCTGGACTTTCGTAATTTTTTTTATTTCGAAACAAAAATCCTGTAAATTATTTAGTGATAGCTGTTACAAATTTATATTTTTTATAAGATGTATAGCAAAATGTGTACGGTGTCTTTCATTTGTTTAAATAAAATTTGTAACTTGTGTGTTGTGATGTAAGATAATTCTGTAGTGTTGTATTATGCCATGGTGTTAATATTGCACAAAAACGAACGCGATCTATTTGTAAATATTATGCAGGTCGATAATGTAAAAATCGATTTTAACTTCAATTTTCTGTTTGATACTGCATTTTGGTGTGTACTAACTCCGCTTATATCAGAGGTACGAATATGTTTTCAATGTATTGTGCTAAGAATAGCGCAGGAAAACCTAGAAAAAGAAGCAGAAACAGCAGCACCGAGCAGCGAGAACAAACATCGAGACAAAATCTAAATAAGCAGTCTCCTTTGATGTACATGAAAACACCTCCAACCATTAAAGAGTCCCATAATATAAGGAGGGATCAAATGAAGAGGTAACAACCAAACAGGTTGAAATTTGCATATGCCGCTTTGGGATAACGTAGTGAGACATCTAGGAACGCGAATGTTGTGTTCTCATCTCCCTCTTTAAAGTTCAAAGCTGTGCTCTCAGCAGGCATGGTGGTAGACTACTCATCGAATTCTTCCGGCATGGAAATACTGTGTACTGTGAGTCGCTCCCTAGCCTACGCAATAAGTCCATCAAGAACAAACGGCCTGGGCTGCTCACGAAGGTGATGTGAGAGAGCGATTCTGTTCAACGATAACCGCGCGTCTGCACATTTCCAAGGTCACACAAACTGTAATAGCCAAGTTCAAGTGGGTACAGCTTGAGCAGCCGCCCTACAGCCCGGACCTGTCGTCCTGCGACTTTCATGGGTTCGATGCGCTGAAAAAAATATGAGAGAGAAGCGCTTCAACTCTGACGACGAAGTGAAGGACAGAGTGGAGGACTGGTTCCCGTCACAGCCACAGGAATTATGGGAACAGAGAATCATTTAGCTCGTGAAACAGTGGGATATCTCAGGCCTCTGGTGATTGCCTTTTAATAAAGGCTTTAGTTATACCCATAGTGTTGTTTCGTAACTTTTCGTTTGAACATCCATGGTACTACTTTCTAGGTAGTATACATTACAGAAACGTGTTCCTTGTCCATTGCTGAGAAAACAATAAAGAAAAATACCATTTGTATGCTTAAACCTCATTGTATTGATCATTTCTTTTTACGTTTTCTGCAGAATCGCAAATATAATACCACTATACTTGCCTTTCTAAATGCTGTTATAACAGAATATGCTCCCATTTTAGCAATACATTTTTGCTGCAGTGTCGCGATAGATTGATAAGCGTAGACCGTGCGTCCAAATACTTGTTGACTTGGCGAACTATCAAAGTTGTGGAAATATTTGACGTTAGCCGCATAGATGCCCCCGATAGTGCAGAAATGATTAGGAATTTAACTGTCTGGTACGTCCAAAAAGCTGTATGTTGCCGAGTTGACGCAGATACTCTTACAGAGTACATCAAAGTTGTCCTCTCGAAAATTTACAGCACAACTCGGCACGATTTCGCAGCACCGTAAACCATATTTCCAAACGTACAACAAACAGATACCGTTACCGATGTACGGCTGTATACGGAACAGTTTTTGGGAAATCGGAGCGGATCGCAGCGCAAACAGTATCTATGCGGCGCGCGCCCGTGTTTACTGCAACTCGGTGGACACGCTCCACTGCCGCTGCCGCTGCTTGTCGCTTGGTCCCCACATTCGAAAAGAAAAGAGAAGCGATATCTCTGTGGACACACACACACACACACACACACACACACACACACACACACACACCGCAAATATTTGCGGCTGCCGAGGTAGCCGAGCGCCTATAAATTACCGGCAAACACGCTGGCCTCCGGAGCCGCCCATTAGATGGCACCTCCTGGCTTTGCTCTGCCGTGTTACCTTTTTTTTTTCCCTCCAGTGCAGCGCTCGCCCCTGTGTATCCTCTGCAGCGCCATCCGCACTCGCCACACGTTGATTTGCGTGTCTCTGCATACACACGCGGCAGCCCTACACCCATCTGCCCTGGATTTATTTCGATTCGTAAATGATAGTCTGGGTAAATATATTCAATTTGGTGGTGGTGGTGGTGGTGGTTAGTGTTTAACGTCCCGTCGACAACGGGGTCATTAGAGACGGAGCGCAAGCTCGGGGTAGGGAAGGATTGGGAAGGAAATCGGCCGTGCCCTTTCAAAGAACCATCCCGGCATTTGCCTGAAACGATTTAGGGAAATCACGGAAAACCTAAATCAGGATGGCCGGAGACGGGATTGAACCGTCGTCCTCCCGAATGCGAGTCCAGTGTGCTAACCACTGCGCCACCTCGTTTGGTTATATTCAATTTGGTAATAGCCCCACTGTTGACTCTTAAAGAATGTCCGAGCATACTCATACGCGACTGGCACGAAGACTTCTTAGGTGATACACTGAGGTGACAAGGTCATGGGATACCTTATAGTCGCGCGGAATTAGCCGAGCGGTCTTAGGCGCTGCAGTCATGGACTGTGTGGCTGATCCCGGCGGAGGTTCGAGTCCTCCCTCGGGCATGTGTGTGTGTGTGTGTGTGTGTGTGTGTGTGTGTGCGTGTGTGTGTCATTAGGATAATTTAGTTTAAGTAGTGTGTAAGCTTAGGGACTGATGGCCTTTGCAGTTAAGTCCCATAAGATTTCACACACATTTGAACATTTTATACCTGATAATATCGTGTGGGACCTCCTTTTGCACGGCATAGTGGAGCAACTCGACTTGATTCAAATGGCTCTGAGCACTATGGGACGTAACATCTGAGGTCATCAGTCCCCTACACTTGGAACTACTTAAACCTAACTAACCTAAGGACATCACACACATCCCTGTCCGAGGCAGGATTCGAAACTGCGACCGTAGCATCAGCCCGGTTCCGGACTGAAGCGCCGAGAACCGCTCGGCCACAGCGGCCAGCAACTCGATGTGGCATGGACTCAAGTCGTTGAAAGTCCCCTGCAGAAATATCGAGCCATGCTGCCTTTATAGCCGTCTATAATTGTTGAAGGGATGCCGGTTCAGGATTTCGTACACGAACGACCTCTCGAAAATGTCCCATAAATGCTCGATGGGATTCATGTCGATCAATCTGGGTGGTGAAATCATTCGCTGGAATCGTCCAATCTACAAACAAATCGCGAACAGTCTGGGCCTGGTCACATGACGCATTGTCATACATAAAAATTCCATCGTCGTTTGGGAACGTCAAATCGATGAATGGCGGCAAAGGTCTCAAAGTAGCCCGACTCAGCATTTTCAGTGATCGGTTCAGTTGGACCAGAGAAGATCCAGTCCATTCCTAGTAAACACAGCCGACACCGTTCTGGAGTCACCACCAGCTTGCACAGTGCCGTGTTGGCAACTTGGGTCCATAGCTTCCTGGAGTGTACGCCACACTCGATCCTACCATCAGCTCTTACCAACTGAAATCAGGACTCAACTGACCAGGCCTCGATTTTCTAGTCGTCTAGGGTCCAATCGACATGGTCACGAGCCCAGGAGAGGAGCTGATGGCGACGTCGTGCTGTTACCAAAGGGACTCTCATCGGTCGTCTGCTGCCACAGGCCCATTAATGCCAGATTTCGCCGCACCTTGCTAACGGATACATTCGTCGTACGTCCCATATTGATATCTGCAGTTATTTCACGCTGTGTTGCTTGAGACAACTCTACACCAACGTCATTAAGTGAAGGCCGCCGGCCACTGCGTTGTCTGTGGTGAGAGGTAATGCCTGAAATTTGGTATTCTGGCATACACTTGACACTGTGGACCTCATAATACTGAATTCCATAACTATTTCAGAAATGGAAAGTCCCATGCGTATAGCTCCAGGTACCATTCCGCGTTCAAAGTTTGTTAATTTTCCGTGGTGCAGCCATAATCATGTCGGAAACTTCTTCACTGGAATCATCTGTGTAGAAATAACAGCTCCGCCAATGCGCTGCCCTTTTATACCTTTTGTGCGCAATACTACCGCCATCTGTACGAGTATGTGTGCGTACCGCTTTCCCTTGACGTTTGTCACCTCATTGTAGAACACATTGTGCTGAACGGCAACTGCTCATAAAAGACAAGGGTGTTGTCACTATCATCCCGGGGAGGTGTGATGGGACTGCTATTTGTTTTCCACATACATAAATGATCAGATGGACAGGCTGAGCACTAGTGTGCGGCTGTGTGCTAATGATGCTGTGGTGTACGGGAAGGTGCCGTCGGCGAGTGACTATTGGAGGCTACAAGATGACTTGCACGAAATTTCTAGTTTGTACGATGAATGGCAGTATACTGTAAATGTAGAAAAATGTAACTTAATGCAGACGAGTCGACCATCCCGTTATGTTCGAATACAGCATTAGTAGTGTTCTTTTTGACACAGTAACACCGATTAAATATCTTGGCGGAACGTTGTAAAGCGGTATCAAATGGGAATAGGGAAAGCGAAAGGTTGACTTCGGTTTATTGGGAGAATTTTAGTAAAGTGTAGCTCATCTATAAAGGAGACCGCGTGTAGAATACTAGTGCGGCCTATTCTAAATACTGCTAGAGTGTCTTGAATCTTCATTTGGTTGGATTGATGGAAGACATAGAATCATTTCAGTGGCGTGCTGCTAGGTAAGTTGTTCGATCAAGAGTATTATGGAGATGCTTCCACTCAGATGGTAATCCCTGGAGGAAAGAGAAAATTCAGTATTGAGAAAATTCAGACAAACGGCATTTGGAGCTGACTGCAGAACGATTCCACTGCCGCCAACGTACGTTCCGCAAGTCGACCACGAAGACAAGAGAAACTGGGGCTGCTACAGAGGCAGATAGACAGTCGTTCTTCTCTCGCTCTCTTATGCGAGTCGAACTGGAATGGGAACGTCTGTCGTTTACCACACGGTGGTTTGCGGAATGTGTATGTAGATGTAACAGACCCGCACCTTATCCCTAGTTAACAGTCCCCGGTGAAAACTAATGTGTGATTATTCGTTACTTGTGAAACGCTTCAGAAAACTATTGTTCATACAAAAGCGTTACGTCGCGTGTGTGCACATGTTTTCATGAAATGTGCTCTTGTTGTTCTTGAAGTATGTTCCATTTGTGAATATGGTTTTTCCAGAATGCATATTCATTCTACAGTGGTGTGTGCGCCGATTAGAAACTTCTTGACACATTAAAGCTGTGTGTGCCGGACCAGGTTTCGAACTTGGGACCTTTACCTTTCATGGGCAAGTTCTCTACCTACCAGTTTTTAAACATCGACTGGGTTATTCAACTGCGACTGAAGACTCACCAGTACCTTCTCGAATAGCTCAAGCGGTAGAGCTCTTTCGCCCGTAAAATGCAAACGTTCCAAGTTCGATTTACAGTCTGGCTTACAGTTATAATCTGCCAAGAACTTTCGCTATGCCATTTGTTAACGCACGCATATAATTATAATTCGTGAGAACTGAACGATTATAAATCCATACCAATTTGGGTTTAAGACATCAACATATTTTCACGTCTCTTACATGGCGCAGTCTGTTACATGTTTGACCTTACGATAGAGGCAGATTACACACTGATGAAATAAGGTGATGCACTATTCATAAGGAATACTTGACATTAACATCCCGTCTAATCATGCGAACCTGCTGTACTTACTGCGCGCCAGGAAAAGCAGCTTGTAGGCACATCGGCTGACGCCGACGCTAAAGCATGAACTACGAACATTCTCACCTAGTACGCTAACTATGAAACGGCTGATGTATGCCGGTAAGACTTCGCTAGTCTTGTTGCGAGTGCATCTACATCTACATACATACTCCGCAATCCACCATACGGTGCGTGGCGGAGGATACCTCGTACCACAACTAGCATCTTCTCTCCCTGTTCCACTCCCAAACAGAACGAGGGAAAAATGACTGCCTATATGCCTTTGTACGAACCCTAATCTCTCTTATCTTATCTTTGTGGTCTTTCTGCGAAATATAAGTTGGCGGCAGTAAAATTGTACTGTAGTCAGCCTCAAATGCTGGTTCTCTAAATTTCCTCAGTAGCGATTCACGAAAAGAACGCCTCCTTTCCTCCAGAGACTCCCACCCGTAACACTCGCGTGAAGATCAAACCTACCAGTAACAAATCTAGCAGCCCGCCTCTGAATGCTTCTATGTCCTCCTTCAATCCGAACCGATAGGGATCCCAAACGCTCGAGCAGTACTCAAGAATAGGTCGTATTAGTGTTTTATAAGCGGTTTCCTTTACAGATGAACCACAGCTTCCCAAAATTCTGCCAATGAACCAAAGACGACTATCCGCCTTCCCCACAACTGCCATTACATGCTTGTCCCACTTCATATTGTTTTGCAGTGTTACACCCAAATATTTAATTGACGTGACTGTGTCAAGCGCTACACTACTAATGGAGTATTCAAACATAACAGGATTCTTTTTCCTATTCATCTGCATTAATTTACATTTATCTATATTTAGAATTAGCTGCCATTCTTTACACCAATCACAAAACCTGTCCAAGTCATCTTGTATCCTCCTGCAGCCACTCAACGACGACACCTTTCCGTAGACCACAGCATCATCAGCAAACAGCCGCACATTGCTATCCACCCTATCCAAAAGATCATTTATGTAGATAGAAAACGACAGCGGACCTACCACACTTACAGGCAGGGCACTTACAATCGTAGCATGTCCTCAGTTTAAAAGGTCTGAATAAGTGCCTGGATCCGTTCTTGCAGAACACGACGTCCGTGTTCGCAAACCCCACGGAGTATTCGTATTATGGCTTAACATGTGAGAAGGAGAATTAAAATAAAAATGATTTTTAGCTTTTTCACGTAGCCTTACATCTGTGGAAGACCAGACATAACAAAAGTGTCGAGCTTTGTGAATGACATATTTGCACGAGATGTCTTACCTTTCACTGAAAATGAGAAGTAAAATTCTTCGAATGTGATAGAAAAGGTGCACACCGATTACAAAATGTATTGCTTAGCACCAAACGTAATTTGCACAATGAAACAAGGTCAACACTATGGAAACGATGATTCCTCGTCGCTACCTCATGCCGATTTAACGAAGCATTCTTCCTTCACACAGCAGACCGCGTCGTTAACTGGCAAGCCCCTGCCGCTCAGGCAACCCGAAGCACCATGTGCAAGTGAGGGAAGCTGCGTTGCTTTCTGCTCTATAACCTTTCAGAACTGAAAATTATTTTTATATCCAAATGTTTGTTAGGCGCACGTAGCGTTCGGTGCAGTAGTGAGTTAGATCATCAGGCATAGCTGTTGAAATAGGCTGTAGAGACAGTCAAACTTATAACAGGCGGCAACCAAAACACTTTGTTGACCGCGAGTGGCATCTACGACAAGCGTTCACTAAATAAAGCAACACTTTTTTCTCAAACCATGTTGATTTTATTTGATTCCCCACTACTTTGGCTACAAAACCCTATTTTTCAAGATAATTTCCATTCAGTGCGACGCTCTCAGGCCCGCATCGTACCACTCTCCTGGTCGGAGCCAGCCTCTTGCTGCATCGATAATCTCCCCATCATCCATGTAATGCTTCCCGCCGAGTGCATACTTCATTGGGCCATAAAGATGGAACTCAGAAGGTGGCAAGATGCGGGCTCTAGGGTGGATGAGGAAGAACAGTCCAATGAAGTTTTGTGAGCTCCTCTCGGATGCGCAAACTTGTGTGAGGACTTGAGTTGTCATAGAGAAGGAGAAGTTCGTTTGTCGTCGATCACAATTGTCCGCACGTTCTAGCATTTCAGGAGTCCCAGCTGTGTGCGGCCGGCCGGTAAGCGGGAGATCAGACAGGTTTGCGTGACCTTGTTGCGATAGTGACAGACACCTCCCCAACGACTCACCCTGCTTTTGTTCTGTGGCAGGTCCCCATAGAAATTCTGCAAACGCCTATGAATATCTGCCATGCTCTGGTTTTCCGCCAAAAGAAACTCAATGACAGCTATCTACTTGGAACGCACCTCCGTTCCAGATGCCATTTTGAAGGCTACGTATAGTGCCGCCACTTCTGAAATTCATGGAATTATAGGGGCTGAAGCGGGACTATTTCACGGTGTCCCTCAACAAATTCTGCATTTTTTCAACCGAAATTGGCCGAGAAGGAAAAAAGCTGTTGCATTACTTATTGAACGCCCCTCGTATATGAACCCGGGAAGAAACTGCAACTGAATCATGGAAATTCAAGGTACTAATGTTAATTACCGCACATGCCTTTTATTGATTCATTTATTCTGCTCTTCAGTCAGAAGACTAGTTGATACAGCTCCCCACGTTAGTCTTTTCTGTGAAAGCCTAATCATCTCTGCATAGCTACTATAATGTACAGCTATTTGAACGCATGTATTGTAGTCAGGCTTTCGTCTCTCTCTACGGTTTGTACCTCAGGATGTGGCCTATCAATCGATCCCTTGTTTCAGTCAAATACTTCTTTTCTCCCTAATTCGTTTCAGTATCTCCTCATTAGGTATTAGATGTACCCATCTGATCTTCAGCATTCTTCTGTAGCGCATTTCAAACGCCTCTGCCTTCTTCTTGTCGCAAATGCTTATCGTCTACGTTTCACTTCCATGCAAGGTTACACTCCAGACAAATACCTTCAGGAAAGACTAACAATTACATTTTTATCCGACGTAACAAAGTTCTGTTTTTCAGAAACCCTTTTTTTGATATTGCCCAGCTCCATTCATATCCTCTCTACTTCGGCCGTCGTCTGTTATTTCATTGCCCAAATACCGTTGATTTAATTGAAATACATTACATATCGTTGTTTATCCTTCGTTGATGTTCATTTTATAACCTCAACACACTAATTTCGTTTAGATGCTCTTCCAAGTCATGTGCCATCTCTGGCAGAATTACAATGTCATTGGCAGACTTTAAAGTTTTTAATTCTCCTCTGAACTTTAATTCCTTTTCCATACACTTCCTTGGTATCCTTTAGTTCTTGCTTCAGTCCATTATCCGAACGAGACATAGTTTTGCTTTGTTCCTCCCCTGGAAATAAAAAACTAAAGTAAGAAGTGTCGTTTAAGTAAAATCCTGCCGGGAATCTGATGACGCATTACGTTATAATATTCTCCGATATTTCACCCACTGTTGTAAGTGTTTTTTACCAGATGTATTCCACGCTCGCGTTGACAGCGTCTGTCCGTTGGCAAAGTCGGTTCACCTGTTAGAGTGGAAGGGTGTGGTCTCACTACTGCCCATCATGTTGGAACACACTTAGCGCCGGAGAAACAGCTGACAAGTCTCACTCGTGGTTCTGAATTGTTTTTCTTAGCGTGATCTTCTGATAACACTGGTTGACGATGAAAGTTGACAATGAATTTTTTTCTTAAAGGCAAAGGGTATTTCTGGTGTATTTTTGGGTGCTGATTTCAGGTAAAGTACTTAGAATGTTCATTCACGTGCAGTCTTGATACAAATTTAGCTTTAAGTACGCTAAATGTAACTTTTTGACCGTTATAATAAAGCCAGTATTATTTTGTGAAGGTTTGCAATATGCTACAAAAAATGTTTAATTTTATAGTCTACAATAGAGTTACCTTTATATTTAGGTGATATTGTAATGTTTGTTTTACATATCGTTTTCCACGCAAACTCCAGCAACGGGTTATAAATGCACTGTTACCTGCTTTTGTGAAATTCGTGTCTTCAGGAGGTTACATTTTGGTAAAAGCGGTACGTAAAAGGAGCAGCGGACAATCTCAGATTGCTGTTACTCCATTGTGGGTACAGCGGCCGGTCAGATATTTACCTAGAAAAATCGTCATACAGCCGTATGTTTTGAGAAGTTATTTTATTTAGACAACCAGATCGGCATCTTAATAATGCCATCTTCAGGTCCCTATGAACTCCATGTATAGACAGTCAAATATATCGATACTTTCATAAATGGAGACGTCAGTATCTGCATTCCGTGAATTCGTTTTAGAAGTGTTTAATTTGAAGATCTGACCACAAGTCTCCGAAGTAAATTTATTCAAATTATTAAGGTACACTAGGTGTCCCAGGCACATCTATCACTCCTTTTTCTCGATAACGGTACGTCAAAACGTCTTCGTGCAAAGTACGCCTAGGCTAATTAGTAAGGACAAATTCCATCGTGAACCTCGCTCTGCTGCGTGTGTAGTGGGGACTGCAGGAAAGAAGTTCAGTTTCAGAAATAAACTGGGAAGATGGTCAAAATTAATGTGTGACTCTTCAAACTTTCCCGGCGGATATGTTGTAAGCGGTCTTCACGGGTTTGCCGCCGGATCACGTTGTGCAAATTCCACAGTATTTCCTCGGAGCAACTGTCCGACATCTTCAGTTGGTTCAACATTGCTGGTACGACTGACGGTATCCGCACGTCGACGCCCCGTTTCTAGAACACGCGTGCGAAGAATGCGCAGGCGCGGAATTCGCGCAAACGCAAATGATTTGCAGGTAGATGGTGCCATGTTCAAACGCTCTCTGCCCAAAATTGCAGAGCGGCGCTGTGTTTACTAACAGTGCGGCCAGACGTTACTCACCAAAGACAGTACTAGACGAATGTTATGACGTGTCTGTTATCGAAAAATCTTGATTTTTCGCGTCGTGATTTAATAGCAGACAATGCAGGGTACCAGGGTGTGCTGAGTTGAAATCCAATCCCTGTTGATGAGATTATCGGCTATGCGGATATGTATTGCTTCCTCAGTGACGCAATCCCAGAAAGATGATGCCGGGGATAAAACTTCCGTCATTTCATAAATCATGCGATGTCCTTTATTCAGACAGTGTTCTGCAGTTGCCGACTTTTCCCGGCCGCACTGTTAGTAAACGCAGCGTACAGCGCACGCGCAGCAGAGCCGCCTTACGAGTTTCCGCAGAGGGCGTTTCAATATGGCACCACCTATCTGCAAATTATTTGCACATGTGCGTTTTCCGCGCGTGTTCTAGAAATGGGGCGTCGACGTGCGGATACCATCAGTCGTACCTAGCCACCAGCAAGGTTGAACCACCTGAAGGTGGACAGTTGCTCCAAGGAAATATTGTGGAATTTGCACAACGTGATCCGGCGGCGAACCCGTAAAGACTGTTTACAAAATTAAAGTGTTTGAATTCAGCTCTCATAACTGCTACCATGATCCCAGACCACTGCTCAAATCTCAAACTCCATGCAAATAGGTTCAATGAAAAGGCTTTTTTAAATCTTTTATGGCTGAGGTATATGCTATCATGAAAACACTGTTTCTGGCCCAGAAGGAATGAGTGATATTTTCAGCGTTCGTGTTAAGACACTGAAAGTTTGTAGCTTAATGGATATTCTTACAGATTTCCTTCCAGTGTTACAGAGAAGGAAAACTTTCTCTTACTCTTTTTTTGTCATTTGCATAGGGAAACAATTGATGAGTTTTTAAATTGTAATAGATTTCCTTGTTAAGACATAATTACAAATGATCACGAAACTTCCTGGCAGATTAAAACTGTGTGACTGACCGAGATTCGAAGTCGGAACCTCTGCCTTTGGCGGGCAAGTGCTCTACCAACTGAGCTAACCAAGCACGAGCCACGACCTGTCCTCACAGCTTTACTTCTGCCAGTACCTCGTCTCCTACCTTCCGAACTTCGCAGAAGCTCTCCTGCCAAACTAACAAGACTAGCACTTCGGAAGAAAGGATACTGCGGAGACATGGCTTAGCCACAGCCGGTAGGGATGTTTCCAGAATGATACAAATGAACACCTTTACCTGTTTTCCATTCAGCACGCCAAGTGTTTAAACCGCTTTTTCCATTATTCTAAGAATATTAGTGACGCTTCATCGTGTATTTTGAGTACTCCGATGCATATCTGCAGCTAGCAGCAGCCAGAATTTGTAACAGGTATTCTATTGATGCACTGTACCTTTCATACGTCCTACAAAAAAACTCGAACACATCAGCTAGAGTTAATTTTGTTTAAAGGACACCTGACCACAAAGGAAGAATGAGCTGGGCATATCGTGGGGAAAACTAAACATGTCTTATGTAGTGATACTGAAAAAAAGGAAGATTGGGTTTAACGTCCCGTCGACATCGAGGTCATTAGAGACGGACCACAATCTCGGATTGTATCAAGGATGGGGAAAGAAATCGGGGTGCCCGATGCGAGTCCAGTGTGTTAATCACTGCACCATCTCTCTGAGTTGTAAGACTTTTTGCAATTAAAATGGAAAGAAAGTGTGCTACCCATAAAGGGAATTTAAGAAAAACTCTTTTTCTCTCTGTTTGCACCAAACTGAGAACCACACGAGCAAGTTAGTAATTGCAACATTAAAAGGGAGTTCTTATGCACCCCATTATTTTTACAAATTTCTGCTTTTTTATTTATGCATTGTTCACCATGTCGTTGCCACGCGGATTTTTGTGATGGTACTGTCGAATCGGTCCACTTCACCACAGAATACTTTCAGAGCCAAAAAAAGTCTTCAGTTTGAAGAGTTCTATTCAACGACAGTGATTTTGTACCATCTTGCCTCGTGACAGTAGACCTCTTTTGTCTCCAGCTTCCAGCATAATATAGGAAATTGGAGTTTCATCAATGAACTCTTTCTCAATGGTTGAACGAGAGGTTTTTTACGTTCGATGCTGAAGTACTATACCGGAACATGGAGAGCCTCGGCAATTCGGTTCGTGTGTAATGTGGAATTTAATGTAGACTGGGGCGGCAGTAAGAATTGGGATCGAGTAGGGCGGCGTGCCAGGGTAATCCGTGCAGTTGTGTGAACCGCTGTGCCTTGGTGGCTAATGCAGTTGTTTAGTAAGCCAGAGACCTGGCTTCGATTCCTAGCCTTGGTACAAATTTCTACTCGCCGCTTCAGTCTGTGTACATAAAATCATATTTGTATGAGACCAGTAAAGTCTCTGAATTTGTGCCATTTCATTTGTCAACGATAACGCTAAATTTCACATGTACTGTTAGCGAAAAAGAAAGGATGTTACTATAGGTCTGACACAGATGATATGTTAGTCATCGCTTTTTTTTGTGGTTTTTGAGACTGCTCCCCATTTCTTCTTGCCCTACAGCAGGCTACTATCTCAGAACGCGTAACAGACTCATAGTCATTCCAATTTTTGTGCATGCCGTTTTCCCCCCCTCCGTTGTTCCTTTTACCAGTTCGCTCTCTCTCTCTCTCTCTCTCTCTCTCTCTCTCTCTCTCCCTCTCCCTCTCCCCCCCTCCCCCTCCATTGTTTTTACTTTTTTAAGATCTCATTGAAACGCGCTGTACGCTGCATGTTGCTCAGCTTAACCGGTGTCACATTTGGGTTTTGTACCGTTACGGAATATTTGGCTCTCCTGATCATTAATTTTCCGAGCTTTTGCGATTTACTCAAATGCATTATTTTATTATTTGTTTTGAACGATACATTTGCTTTACAAACATGTGTGTGCCGTGGGTTTACATTTAATCCTCACCACTGATACCTGCAGCTGCCTCTTTTACTGTTTTATGTACTGTTAGTACATACATTGTATCACAATGCCCTTTTTCCAGACACTTAAGGCTTTCATTTTTTGCGTTGCGATCGTCGTTAATGTAACATTAAAAGTTCAGTAATTAACCTTGTTTCGTTCAGCGTATCTTCGCGGCTTTAGCCTTTAGAAGTTTTCGAATCTTATAACGAATCTTCAGTGCAAACTGGTATTCCATATCTGATCCCATGTTTGTTCTTACCTCTGAGAGCTGCTTTATTTCTGCTTAGCTCTGAGAACAAATTCTTGTAAATATACAATGCATTTTACTATTTCCATCTCCAGTCAAATTATCGTCATTCAAAATCTCAGATAGTATCGTATCTTCTGTAGGTACTGAGTTGCTGTAAGCCTAGTTTTCACTGATCTTAGGTACGTGCTTTCTTTTACGTGTTGCAATGTTAAAACTGCCCTTAATCGGGCAGGTAGGTTAGAAAATTTAAAAAGCGAAATGGATAGGTTAAAGTTAGATATAGTGGGAATTAGTGAAGTTCGGTGGCAGGATGAACAAGACTTTTGGTCAGGTGATTACAGGGTTATAAATACAGAATCAAATAGGGGTAATGCAGGAGTAGGTTTAATAATGAATAAAAAAAATAGGAGTGCGGGTTAGCTACTACAAACAGCATAGTGAACGCATTATTGTGGCCAAGATAGACACAAAGCCCATGCCTACTACAGTAGTACAGGTTTATATGCCAACTAGCTCTGCAGATGATGAAGAAATTGATGAAATGTATGACGAGATAAAAGAAATTATTCAGGTAGTGAAGGGAGACGAAAATTTAATAGTCATAGGTGACTGGAATTCGTCAGTAGGAAAAGGGAGAGAAGGAAACATAGTAGGTGAATATGGATTGGGGGGAAGAAATGAAAGAGGAAGCCGCCTTGTAGAATTTTGCACAGAGCATAACTTAATCATAGCTAACACTTGGTTCAAGAATCATAAAAGAAGGTTGTATACCTGGAAGAATCCTGGAGATACTAAAAGGTATCAGATAGATTATATAATGGTAAGACAGAGATTTAGGAACCAGGTTTTAAATTGTAAGACATTTCCAGGGGCAGATGTGGATTCTGACCACAATCTATTGGTTATGAACTGCAGATTGAAACTGAAGAAACTGCAAAAAGGTGGGAATTACAGGAGATGGGACCTGGATAAACTGAAAGAACCAGAGGTTGTAGAGAGTTTCAGGGAGAGCATAAGGGAACAATTGACAGGAATGGGGGAAAGAAATACAGTAGAAGAAGAATGGGTAGCTCTGAGGGATGAAGTAGTGAAGGCAGCAGACGATCAAGTAGGTAAAAAGACGAGGGCTAATAGAAATCCTTGGGTAAAAGAAGAAATATTGAATTTAATTGATGAAAGGAGAAAATATAAAAATGCAGTAAATGAAGCAGGCAAAAAGGAATACAAACGTCTCAAACATGATATCGACAGGAAGTGCAAAATGGCTAAGCAGGGATGGCTAGAGGACAAATGTAATGATTTAGAGGCTTGTCTCACTAGGGGTAAGACTAGGGGTAAGATAGATACTGCCTACAGGAAAATTAAAGAGACCTTTGGAGAGAAGAGAACCACTTGTATGAATATCAAGAGCTCAGATGGCAACCCAGTTCTAAGCAATGAAGGGAAGGCAGAAAGGTGGAAGGAGTATATAGAGGGTTTATACAAGGGCGATGTACTTGAGGACAATATTATGGAAATGGAAGAGGATGTAGATGAAGATGAAATGGGAGATAAAATACTGCGTGAAGAGTTTGACAGAGCACAGAAAGACCTGAGTCGAAACAAGGCCCCGGGAGTAGACAACATTCCATTAGAACTACTGATGGCCTTGGGAGAACCAGTCCTGACAAAACTGTACCATCTGGTGAGCAAGATGTATGAGACAGGTGAAATACCCACAGGCTTCAAGAAGAATATAATAATTCCAATCCCAAAGAAAGCAGGTGTTGACAGATGTGAAAATTATCGAACTATCAGTTTAATAAGTCACAGCTGCAAAATACTAACGCGAATTCTTTACAGACGAATGGAAAAACTAGTAGAAGCGGACCTCGGGGAGGATCAGTTTGGATTCCGTAGAAATGTTGGAACACGTGAGGCAATACTAACCTTACGACTTATCTTAGAAGAAAGATTAAGAAAAGGCAAACCTACGTTTCTAGCATTTGTAGACTTAGAGAAAGCTTTTGACAACGTTAACTGGAATACTCTCTTTCAAATTCTGAAGGTGGCAGGGGTAAAATACAGGGAGCGAAGGCTATTTACAATTTGTACAGAAAGCAGATGGCAGTTATAAGAGTCGAGGGGCATGAAAGGGAAGCAGTGGTTGGGAAAGGAGTGAGACAGTGTTGTAGCCTCTCCCCGATGTTATTCAATCTGTATATTGAGCAAGCAGTAAAGGAAACAAAAGAAAGATTCGGAGTAGGTATTAAAATTCATGGAGAAGATGTAAAAACTGAGGTTCGCCGATGACATTGTAATTCTGTCAGAGACAGCAAAGGACTTGGAAGAGCAGTTGAACGGAATGGACAGTGTCTTGAAAGGAGGATATAAGATGAACATCAACAAAAGCAAAACGAGGATAATGGAATGTAGTCAAATTAAATCGGGTGATGCTGAGGGGATTAGATTAGGAAATGAGACACTTAAAGTAGTAAAGGAGTTTTGCTATTTAGGGAGTAAAATAACTGATGATGGTCGAAGTAGAGAGGATATAAAATGTAGACTGGCAATGGCAAGGAAATCGTTTCTGAAGAAGAGAAATTTGTTAACATCGAGTATAGATTTAAGTGTCAGGAAGTCGTTTCTGAAAGTATTTGTATGGAGTGTAGCCATGTATGGAAGTGAAACATGGACGATAACTAGTTTGGACAAGAAGAGAATAGAAGCTTTCGAAATGTGGTGCTACAGAAGAATGCTGAAGATAAGGTGGGTAGATCACGTAACTAATGAGGAGGTATTGAATAGGATTGGGGAGAAGAGAAGTTTGTGGCACAACTTGAGTAGAAGAAGGGATCGGTTGGTAGGACATGTTTTGAGGCATCAAGGGATCACAAATTTAGCATTGGAGGGCAGCGTGGAGGGTAAAAATCGTAGAGGGAGACCAAGAGATGAATACACTAAGCAGATTCAGAAGGATGTAGGTTGCAGTAGGTACTGGGAGATGAAGCAGCTTGCACAGGATAGAGTAGCATGGAGAGCTGCATCAAACCAGTCTCAGGACTGAAGACCACAACAACAACAACAACAACAACAACATGTTAAAACTTTCCGTGGTGGTTCCCTGGAGTTATTATCCTAGCTTGAAATTTAATCTACATTGTGTTCTCTTGAGTTCTTCACTGTTTATACATTTCACTTTGTCCTCAGGTATTCTATATGTTCACAGATTTCATTTAATATACACACATACAAAAGAAAGTTTTGCATCACCTCGGTTCCGAGAAAGCCGGAACTTGTACAGAAAAATGGAATAGAGATCAACATAAACATCATTTACGCCCTTTTTATTGCTCATGCAACCCACACATTGCTTGTTGGACCACCGTACAGCGAGACCATCAGAAGTGGTCCAGATTGCTATACACACTGGTACCTTTAATATCCAGTAGCACGTCGTCTTGCATTGATGCATGCCTGTATTCGTCGTGGCATAAATCCCTCAGAGTGGTTGGTGGGTCACGTCGTCCGTAAACAGACCTTCTCAATCTATCCCAGGCATGTTCGATAGGGTTGATGTCCGGAGAACATGCTGGCCAATCTAGTCGAGCGATGTCGTTATCCCGAAGGAAGTCGTGAATGACGATTCGCGCCCCCATCTGCACATCTTGTGAATATGTGCACGATGGGGGCGCGATTCGTCGTCCATGAAGACGAATGCCTCGCCAATATGCTGCGATATGATTGCACTATCGGTCGGAGGATGGCATTTACGTTTCGTACAGACCACCAATATGACCACCAACTGCGTACGTCGGCCCCACGTAATGCCACCCTAAAACATCAGGGAACCTCCACCTTGCTGCATTCGCTGGACAGTGTGTGTAGGCATTCAGCCTGACCGCGTTGACTCCAAACACGTCTCCGACGATTGTTTGGTTGAAGGCATATGCGACCTTCATCGGTGAAGAGAACATGACGCCAATCCTGAGCGGTCCGTTCTGCATGTTGTTGGGCCCATCTGTAATGTGGTCGTGGTTGCAAAGTTGGACTTGGCCATGGATGTTTGGAGTGAAGTTGCGCATCATGCAGCCTATTACACACAGTTTGAGTCGTAACACGACGTCCTGTAGCTACACGAAAAGCATTATTCAACATGGTGGTTCAAATGGCTCTGAGCACTATGGGACTTAACTTCTGAGGTCATCAGTCCCCTAGAACTTAGAACTACTTAAACCTAACTAACCTAAGAACATCACACACATCCATGCCCGAGGCAGGATTCGAACCTGCGACCGTAGCGGTCACGCGGTTCCAGACTGTAGCACCTAGAACCGGTCGGCCACCTCGGCCGACCATCATGGTGGTGCTGTTGTCAGGGTTCCTCCGAGCCACAATCCGTAGGTAGAGGTCATCCTGTGCAGTAGTAGCCCTTGGGCGGTCTGAGCGAGGGATGTCATCGACAGTTCCTGTCTCTCTGTATTTCCTTCAAGTCCGAACAAAATCGCTTTGGTTCACTCAGAGACGTCTGGGCACTTCCCTTGAGAGCCCTTCCTCGCTCAAAGTAACAATGCGGACGCGATCGAACAACGGTATTGACCGCCTAGGCATGGTTGAACTACAGGTAACAAGAGCCGTGTAGCTCCTTCCTGGGGGAATGACTGGAACTGATCGGCTGTCGGACCCCGTTCGTCTAATAGGCGCTGCTCATGCATGGTTGTTTATATCATTGGGCCGGTTTAGTGACATCTCCGAACATTCAACATCCACAGTCAACGTCTATCTTCAGAAGTTCTGGGGATCGGCGTGATTCAAAACTCTTTTTTTATGTGTGTGCATTGTCGTAGCAAATTTTGAGAATGACGTGAGGCAGTCCTACTGCCGAAGCCGTGGTAGTGAATTCCAATCTGGTTTGAACACGATTTCAAAAATATTGTCACGTTCTGTTCCATGCTGTTGTAATCAACCGATCGAATGGTGAACAGAGACGAATATTTTAACCGAAGAACTTGATTTCTTTCTTACAAGCATTGTGTTTGATACCATATAGTCGCGTAGGGTCTTAAGAAACGTCTTCCGAAACTAGTAACAAAGAAGCAGCAAAACCACTTCGCGGGGGGAATGAATTTGTAGTGTATGCTGATGTGCCTAAGAAAACTCTACGAGAAAATCTAGCGAATTGATTTCGTTCAAATGATATCTCCGAGATACAGAACATAAAAGAAATTAGCAGTCTGCAAAAAACTATCTATGGCATACTGTCGCATCTCTGATAATGCTGATTTTTTGAGTGATTTGAATTGTCTCAATGTATACGTGTGTGAATATGTCCGAAAATGGCCACTGCAAAACTGAATTTTTAGAGCAATAATTTATTTGTTGCTGCACAGTGAATCCTAAGTAGCGTCGTTAAGATTGTATCAGAGAATTACTATAATACCATGTCAGCGACGCTCATGATAGTGGTGTTGTTCACTAAATATAGTGGAATAGAGGATGGAAAACACTCTGGCCGAAAAGTGTGTTGCCAGCTGCCCCATTCTACCTTCCTCAGCACCTCTGAAAATTTTTCCAATAATTTTGACATGCTCTCTTTTTAACATCACTCCCGCAAGCTCCCCTAACTGCAACTGACTCATACCCACTAGTCCATCGCTGCAAGTTGCTCGTACCCACGCACTCTCACTTGCCCATTCTGTCACTTACTCAGCCCAACTTACTGTCATTATCTCTTTGTGCATCTCTAAACGTCACTGTCTCCTGTCTCACAGCCAGTCTCCCTCGTTCTGTTCTACCTTTAGTGTCGGCTCCTGTCACTGTCTCCCTCTTGTCCTCTCTTACTGTTATTATTCATTTATTCGCACTGTCACTGTCTCTTCTCGCTGTCACTGGTCAGCGTAACAGACTGTCAATCCTAAGGGCCCGGGTTCGATTCCCGGCTGAACCGGAGATTTTCTCCGCTCAGGGACTGGGTGTTGTGTTGTCCTAATCATCATCATTTCATCCCCATCGACGGGCAGGTCGCCGAAGTGGCGTCAAATCGAAAGACCTGCACCAGGCGAACGGTCTAACCAACGGGAGGCCCCAGCCACACGACATTTCCATTTTTCTTCCCCGTTATCATTGTCACAGACTGTATCTCTCATTATTACTGGCTCTCACCTACTTCCTCGGTCTCCTTCTCTTTATTTCGCTCCCACTGGCACCTTCTTCACTCTTTTCCTAGCACTATTCTGTCACTGTCAACTATATTCCAATGCTACTATTTTCCTCCTTTTCCCTCACACTGCCATTTTCTCGTTCGTTCTTTCTGTACCGCAACTACTTTTTCGTCTCTTTGCCACAGTCTCCTCTCTCAGCACAAAAAAACCACGAATATGTTTGCACGCCAAAATCCTTGGGAACATTTTTAACATTGGTGAGGAAAGTAGAATGAGGCAGCTGGTACCCCACTTTTCAGACAGATACTTTTGAACGCGAGCATATTCGCGCTTTTTGTGCCCAGATAGGCCATTTCCGCTGGTTCCCTTCTTTTCCCTACAGCACGGGATGTCACACATATGAACAGAACTTTATGGGTCCGTATGATTTTGATAGTTCCCTTATGTAAAACTGAAATAACGCAAAACACCTCAGATCGGATTTTACGTGGACAAAAATTTTGAACTTGATTTAGTACTACAACATGGACTTTTCAGAACTGTTCTGGTGAAAGCAGAGACACTTAACAGCATATTTCTCCGAGATAGGTCACTTTAAAAACTATGGTTTCGCCTCACACCAGATTTTACGTGTAAAAGTAGGGTAACTGTGAACCTCTCTATCTGGGAAATGAATAAAGATATCAAGAAAGTTTTCAAGGTTATTCGAGGTCGGGATCTTAGTAACATACCGTAAAAGTCTTAGCCATTTCTGTGCATAGCTGTCTTGGAATCCGCGTTTCGTTGTGGTACGAAAAAGATAGAAAAAGCCTTTTTTGAGATTTTCTAAGGAACTGCCAATGATCTAATGGTGCCTCCATTGTCCGCCGTAGACCAACAAATGTTTGCTCCATTTGCCTATTCAGGAGGAAATGTGTAATATTCATACTTCGACCCAGTACTTTAGGATAGCGATGCTTCTGTTGGGTATACAAATAGTCGCTAGCGCAAGGACTATCCAAAACACTTGACCCTAACTTTTTATCACCTATAGAACCCGAGTTATGACCTCCGGAGGAATTCCGTTTGTACATGTTAGGTAGCGCATGAGTACCGATAGGTCCAGGCGCATAATCGTAACCGGAAACAAACGTTTGACTTTGGAATGTGCCTTGTGCATTCTGAAGAAGACTTGATGCAGTTCTCCATGATAGTCTATATGGTGCAAGCCTCATCATCTCTGAGAAGCTCCCACAACCTACATTCATTTTTTACCTGCTTAGTGTATTCATGCCCAGATCTCCCTCTACAATAATTAACCCTCCCCACTTACCTTCATTACCAAACCGACTATTTTCCGAAGCCGCAGGATGTCTCCAATCACCCGATCCATTCTTTTAGTCAAGTCGTACCACAATTTTCTTCGCACCAGTTTGATCCAGCACTGGCACATTAATTATTCGAACATCCCATCTAGTTTTCAACATTATTCCATAGCACCATATTTCATAAGTTGTCTTCTCTCAATCGATTGTCGTTTGCGTTTCATTCCGTACAATTCTACAATGCATGCAAATACCTTTAGAAAAGATTTCTTCACACTTAAATTTATATTCGATGTTAAATAATTTGTCGTTTAGAGCAACGCTTTTGTTGCTTTTACCAATCTACACTTTATATTCTCTTATTTCGACCATCGTCAGTTATTGTACTGCTTAAATAGCAAAACGTATCGCCTAGTTTCGGTGTCTCATTTTCTACTCTGATTCTGTCAGCGTCTCCTGATTTAATTCGATTACATTCCATTATCCTTGTTTTATTTACGTTGATATTCATCTTATAATCTCTTTTCAAGACACTATCCATTCCGTTCAGTTGCTCCTTTACCATCTCTGACAAAGTTACAGTGTCACTGGCAACCCGCAAAGTTTTTATTTGTTATCCTTGAATTTTAATTTCCTTTCCAAATTTATGTTTGGTTTCGTTTATTGCTTGCTCAGTATGCAGACAGAATAACATCAGGAATTGGCTACAGTTCTGTCTCATTTACTTCTCAACTGCTGACTGCTTTTCGTGCCCATCGCCTCTTTATAACTACAGTTTGATTTCTGTACATATTGCAGATAATCCTTCGCTCCCTGCATTTTATCCCTGCTACCGCCAGAATTTGGATGCGCGTGTGCAGATGAGGCAACTATTAATTGTCATCTGCTTTTGTTAATATATCATATCAGTGACATAGCTATTAAAATCAGTACATTTCTTACACTGTACAAATGCGATGCCATAGTTTATATTGGGCGATTCAGCTGCCCATACATATGGGTTTTATGCTACCCGCAGTGGCTTCAAATACTACGTGCAAATTTTCACATTTACTCACTCACTATGTACAAACTATGGGTCTATTAGTCCTACAGAAAAAAATAAATAGGACCGTTTTGTAGGGAATTTAATGCAGTTGCATTTTGGACTGGGATACGTTTTTGTTAGAGGCCATAGTTTCGAATTATTCAAGAAAAACATACAAAAGTGATGTTCAAACGCGTTTTTATTGAATAACTCGAAAACTGTGGGCTCCTACGAAAACATATCCCAGTGCAAAATTTAACTACGAACAATTTCCTACAAAAATGTCCTGTTAATTTATTCTGTATGACTGAAGATTTACGTGTAGCGAGCGAGAGAATAAGAAAATATTATGGTATTTGATGGCGTTGCAGGTTGCATAAAACCCATAGGTAGGGGCAGCGGAATCACCATGTGTAGGGATGTCATATCGTAAGGTGTGACGTACAGGAAATCAGTACTGCGTAGAGCAACCAGCAAATGAGTGCAGATGTTGGTCTCATTACGCTTTAGGCATGTATACGGGAATGAAGCAGTGCAACGAGCGGCGGGAAGAGAGCTACTGTTGTCGGGGCTCTGGGCGTTATTTAGCCCGGCGCGGCGTCTAATGCACGGGACATCTGGGCGAACGCGGGCATGACGCTTTGCATTTGTAACAAGAGCCGGGCGCTCCCCGAAATTTAAATTTTTATGCCGAAACTTGGCCGCTCTTAGGGGGGCCAACATTCGCCTCGTGTCCGGAGATAATTAGCTTCGGAGTCGCATCCCGGTTAAACTTCAGCGTGCACGTATAAATTGCATCCGACCTGACTCATGGGGCGGAATACCTTTGCTTGTGCGCGGGTGGCACTGCCCGCTGGTAAGTAGTCTTCCGGCGAGTGTGAAAAGCTTAGTTTGCAATAGTTGTTAGCAAGTAATTGGCTCTCGATTTCATGATCAAGCCGCATAAATTGAGTCTAAATTGTATACAGGGTGATTCAGCTTTATCGATGGGTTTAATCTAACCCGCAGTGCCTCCAAAAACCACGTGCATCATTTTCATATTCTCTCGCTCGCTACACACAAACTGTTAGTCCTACACAAAAGATGAATGGGATCTTTTTGTTGGGAATTTAAAGTGGTTAAATTTTGTACCGTTGTACATTTTCGCCAGAGGCTGGAGTTTTCAAAGTATTAAAAAAAACAACAAATAAATAAACAAACAAAACTGGCCTCTAAACGAGTTTTTCTTGAATGACTCGAAAACTGTGGCCTCAAGTGAAATCTGCCGGCCGGGGTGGCCGAGCGGTTCTAGGCGCTACAGTCTGGAACCGCGCGACCGCTACGGTCGCAGGTCCTAATCCTGCCTCGGGCATGGAAGTGTGTGATGTCCTTAGGTTAGTTAGGTTTAAGTAGTTCTAAGTTCTAGGGGACTGGTGACCTCAGAAGTTAAGTCCCATAGTGCTCAGAGCCATTTTCAAGTGAAATCTTACACCAGTATAGAAATGTGACTAGATTAAATTTCCTACAAATAGGTCCTGTTAATTTTTTCTGTTGAACGATTAGTTTGCTTGTAGTGAGCGAGAGAATACGAAAATTTGTCACATGATTTTTGATGGTGTTGCAGGTTGCATTAAACCCATCGATAGGGACAGGTGAATCACCCTTTATATATAAGGGTCGCTCATTACTCCATCCATCTTACCTCTTCTCTCATACACACTGCTAGAAACTTTAATCAGTTAAAATGTTCCACTGGCTATCATATTCAAGTGTTCTCTCAAGTTTTCTCGGTGTGATTGATTAGTGGTGTGCTTCTGAATGCACAGCCGACTTGTTGTTTACATTGCACGCACAATAAATCGACGACCAGCCAGTCTTCTTCTTCAGGGCCTGTGAGTTACACTGTTACGTTTACTAGCTGGACGCCAATAAACGGGACGGAGTTTTTAATTAAACAAGACGGAGTCCGGCACCTGATTTATTAGTATCTCTCCGCTACCAGAGTCGAAAAAAATGTATGTTCCACGGAATATCAGTGTAAACTCTGAAAAACAAGACTTCCAGTAGGCCTAGAGGGCGTCAGGGGTCGAATCTACAGTCAACTATAACTAGGGGCGCCAAAAACCGACAAAAGTTCACAGCTTAGTTGGAGTCCAGGCAGAAAGTACACGTAGCCTGAAGATGCTGCTTTAACGAAGCGAAACAGATCCTGTGAAAATGGTTCAAATGGCTCTGAGCACTATGGGACTCAACTTCTGAGGTCATTAGTCCCCTAGAACTTAGAACTACTTAAACCTAACTAACCTAAGGACATCACACACATCCATGCCCGAGGCAGGATTCGAACCTGCGACTGTAGAGGTCTCGCGGTTCCAGACTGCAGCGCCTAGAACCGCACGGCCACTTCGGCCGGATCGTGTGAAAAAAACATCAGTTAATACCAGATGGCGGTCTTTTTTCAAGTTCAGTTCACTAAGTTGGTCTAGCCTTTCTTTTCCCACGTCAACTGACCTGGCCGGCCGCGGTGGCCGAGCTGTTCTAGGCGCTTCAGTCCGGAACCGCGCTGCTGCTACGGTCGCAGGTTCGAATCTTGCCTCGGGCATGGATTTGTGTGATGTCCTTAGGTTAGTTGGGTTTAAGTAGTTCTAAGTTCTAGGGGACTGATGACCTCAGATGGCAAGTCCCATAGTGCTCAAAGCCATTTTTGAACTGACCTGTCGTGAATTTTGTGCTAAAATTTTTTTTACTGTCTTCTGTATCGTATTGTGTTACCGCTACTTTTTTCAGGCCTTCTTTTACTGCACTGATCCATTTTACATTTTGGAGAACAGTCCAGCGTAAGAAATTGTCGGAAAGCGTTCTGTGACGAGGGTATTGGAAAGTTGGTATAACGCGACGACAGATGTCTAAGTCGGGGCGGCCTAGAGAAGTAGCTGCAAGGTTTAGCTAACTGTTGCAGATCAAACAGTTTTGATTTTCTCTGCGATTTCCATTTCGCAACCGATTGTTCCCTACTTTCGAACAGTCCTCGCTTTTCGATTTCCTTATTTGCACATAGTCTGTATGTTCTTTCTTCAGTGTAATTTGAATCTTTCGTTTTCTCCTTTGGATTTCAAAAAATGGTTCAAATGGCTCTGAGCACTATGGGACGTAACATCTACGGTCATCAGTCCTCTAGAACTCAGAACTACTTAAACCTAACTAACCTAAGGACATCACACACATCCATGCCCGAGGCAGGATTCGAACCTGCGACCGTAGCAGTCGTGCGGCGCCGGACTGAGCGCCTAGAACCGCTAGACCACCGCGGCCGGCCCTTTGGATTTCTTCAGTGCTTTTTTTCTGTTTAAAACGAATGTTTCAGCGCTTTGCGGCTGTAGACTTAAGTCGAAACTATTTTTACTAGATCTGGGTGTAATTTCTAGGTTTTTGTGTGTTGTTTGTGCAGACGTGCGCATGAGTGTCGCGGGAGATGCAAGAGGGCAGCGCGATGGTGACGCCGGGCTATGAGCAGACGGAGAGCGGTGGAGGCGTCGCCATGACACAGGCTGGGGGCGGCGCCGAGCAGCAGACTGCGGCCGGGGGCGGCGCCGCGGCTGGCGGGGGCGGCGGCGGCGGAGGAGGCGGCGCGCCCGCGGGCTTCGGCCCGCCCGACCAGGCGCAGTTCGAGGCGGACAAGCGCTCCGTCTACAAGTCAGTACCCGGCAAACCGTACATCTGACGCCTATACACTTGATTTTAGCCAGTCTAATCATTAAATACGGCTGCCACTCCAAAAGAATTGCACACTATTTTTGTAAAAATACATTTTCATTCTGCATGTGTGAAAGTTTTACAGTGTGTAGATACATCCTTCCCGCTTGTTTTCAAACTTAATTCAACCTGTCCCCGTGAGTGGCACCGTCACAGCATGTCTTCAAGATGGCTGCTATACACTTGACGTTCGTCAGAAGCAACGTGCTATCATTGAATTCCTGTGCTGTGAGAACGAGACAGTGGGAAACATCCACAAAAGGTTGAAGAAGGTGTATGGAGATGCTGCTGTCGATCGCAGCTCAGTTAGTCGGTGGGCAAGCAGGTTACGTAATGAAAGCAGGCACGGCAATATTGAGGATTGTCCTCGCAGCGGTAGGTCTCATACTGCACGCATTCCAGACAATGTGCAGAGAGTTAACGAATTGATGACTGCTGACAGACGCATCACAGTGAACGAATTGGCTGGTTCAAATGGCTCTGAGCACTATGGGACTTAACTGCTGTGGTCATCAGTCCCCTAGAACTTAGAACGACTTAAACCTAACTAACCTAAGGACATCACACACATCCATGCCCGAAGCAGGATTCGAACCTGCGACTGTAGCGGTCGCGCGGTTCCAGACTGAGCGCCTAGAACCGCTCGGCCACTTCGGCCAGCAGTGAACGAATTGTCACGCTACGTTGGGACAGGGGAAGGAAGTGTTTGCAGAATACTGAAAGTGATGGCGTTAAAAATGGTTTGTGTAAGATGGGTTCCCAGGATGTTGACAGTGGTTCACAAAGAAACAAGAGAAACGGTGTGCAGCGAACTTTTGGAACTTTACGAGAATGGCGGAGATCAATTTCTTGGAAGAATTGGACAGGTGATGAAACATGGCTCCATTATTTTTCACCAGAGACGAAGAGGCAATCAATGGAGTGGCACCATGCAAATTCACCCAAGGAAAAAAAAAAATTCTAAACCTCACCTTCTGCTGGAAAAGTTATGGCTTCGGTGTTTTTCGATTCCGACCATAAATTCTGATGCATATGTGATGACACTGAAGAAACTTCAAGGTCGACTGAGTTGTGTTCGGCCACATCGGCAAAAGCAGGATGTTTTGCTGTTGCACGACAATGCACGGCCACATGCCAGTCAAGAGATTGGTCCAGAATTTTACCATGCAGGTATACAGGTGCTGGTTCCAAGATGGCGTAAGGCTGTTGAGAGGGATAGAAATTATGTGTAGAAATGAAAATATTGTTCCTAAAGGATGTATCTACACACTGTAAAACTTTCAAACATGTAGAATAAAAGATGGATTAAAAAAAAAATTGTGTGCATTTCTATTGGAGTGACCCTTGTAGTTTGTCGAGAAGACAAAATGAACAATAAATCACTTTGTTATTCTGGGTGACATCAAGAAGGACAGCAGATAACATAATTTTTGTTATTGTAAGTAAAACATCTATTTGGAAGAACACGTAATTAAATTTGTTCGTTTTTAGGGCGGCGGGAGGGGAGACTCGGGTGGTTTGGAGGGTCTAGAGGGAGGTTGCTTCATCATGGTGTCATGTGGCCCACCACGATTCCTCTATTGTGCCATCTTCTTCATCTCAGAGTAGCAGCTGAAACTTCACCCTCAATTATTTCTCGGATGTATTCCAATCTTTGTCTTCCCCTACAATTTTTACCCTGTACAGCTCTCCCAAATGGTGACTGTTTGCGTATCGAAGCGTGTAGTCCAGTTTGTACCAAATTGTTTTTTTGTTACACGCCGCCATCTTGCTGTTGTAGTTTTATTGTCCAGCAGTGTACATACAGGGTGATACGTAAATAAGGAAAAATATTTTGTGCATTGTGTCATACATTATGCTAAGAAAGTGGAATCCTTTGTAGCTATTTCAGTAAACGGAACAACTAAATTTAATAAAATCTTGGAATGTGAAGGGAACTTTTGAGTAGCCCTATATGCCTGCAAAACCTTGGAGGAAAGAGCGATAAAATGAACACAGAAGTGCAATTTTCCCTGTGTCTTTACAGAACTGGCTAATTCAGATCATGATTTTGGTGTGTCATGTGACATATGAGTGGGAGGGTAAGGTCTCTACATATTGAGGGCCTTCATTATCTCGTTAAATGGTTAAAGTTTTCCGTTATTTTGTAAACAAATAAGTTCATGTGAAAAACAAAAATTGTTCTTGACATGTTGCCCACAGTAGTATGCAGCCCTCAGAATAGTTTTCATCATTTATGACTAACCGTGTATAAGAAAATGGATGAATCTGTGTGTGGGTGTACAGTCCACGATAGCTGTGGAAAGTACGGGGCAATTTCAACCAAACTTGTTGCACTTAGTGCCAGGATCTCATTGAAATGGGTGTAAGACACCACTAGGACCCTATGATGGTAAACAGTGTGAATTTAAAATTCTATTACAAAACTCTCACAAAAATTATGTGGTAGCTGAGAAATTGAAGTTTAGTGATAGGTTACATTGAGTTTATTTATTTATAGTTAATTCATATGTTTATTTGTAAAACAAAATATTTTATGAAACAGGTTGGAATATCAACTCTATAAGCAAAAAGACTGCTTGCTACTCACTGCAAAGATGGCATGGTGAGTTGCAGACAGGCACAATGAAAAGACTCATACATTTAGCTTTTGGCCAAAGCCTTCTTCAAAAAAGAAAATGAAACACACACACTCATTCATTCACACAACCAAGCACACCTTGTGCACACATGATTACCATCTCTGGCAGCTCTGACTGAGGTCTGCTTGCTACGGTGAATATATATATATATATATATATATATGTGTGTGTGTGTCTGCTTGTGTCTGTATGTGTGGATGGATATGTGTGTGTGTGCGAGTGTATACCTATCCTTTTTTCCCCCTAAGGTAAGTCTTTCCACTCCCGGGATTGGAATGACCCCTTACCCTCTCCCTTAAAACCCAAATCCTTTCATCTTTCCCTCTCCTTCCCTCTTTCCTGACGAGGCAACCGTTGGTTGCGAAAGCTAGAATTTTGTGTGTATGTTTGTGTTTGTTTGTGTGTCTATCGACCTGCCAGCGCTTTTGTTCGGTAAGTCACCTCATCTTTGTTTTATATATATATATATATATATATATATATATATATATATATATATATCTGTGTGTGTGTGTGTGTGTGTGTGTGTGTGTGTGTGTGTGAGAGAGAGAGAGAGAGAGAGAGAGAGAGAGAGAGAGAGATTTTTCTGAGGAAGGCTTTGACCGAAAGCGCTAAATGAGTAATAGTATTTCCACTGTGCATGTCTGCAACTCAGTATATCATCTTTACAGTAAGTAGCAATCGAAATATTTTACTATTATTATTATTATTATTATTATAAGTTGTGGTGGCAGTAGTAGTAACAGTAGTAGTAGTATTGTGTCAAAAGCGTACACGTGTACACAGTTACCAAACAGTATATTACATAAAATTTGACCAAAGCCTGGCTACTTCTAGTGTGTTCTCCAAAGCTTGAAGTATGTCATCTTCCATGCAGGAGGTAGACGCAGTTGGCTCTGAAGAATATGTTAACTGTCTGATGTTCTCCACAGTCGCACTTGACATTGTCTTCTTTGCCATAGCTCCATCTTGCCACATTGGCATTGGATCTGCCCACTCCTGATCCCAGTTTATTCAAAGAATTCAATGTCATAGCCTTCCCTTGTCCCTTCCAGGTAGCAGAGTTTCAGATTTTTCCAACCATGGGGAAGAGGGATCTTTCACTTTCCGCAGTTGTAATGAGGCTATTTGGTCTGTGACTATGAGTACATCTGATTTTTCTGAGAAAGCTCCTCCTGGATTTCAGTCTTTGCATGTGCATTTCATGACCATATAATAGTTGAGTTACCTCCTGCTCCATGTTCTTCCTTTCGTTGTTCGCACCTGTTTCTCTTCGAACATAGGCTGGAGCTATTCCTGCCAGGTGGCAAAGTCACACAGTTGGAGTAGATTTTAAACAGCCTGGTATAAGACTGCATGTGGCGTTAATGGCTACATCCACCTGTTTGGTGTGATTTGAGTACATCAAACATAACATGCATACTCTGCAGTGAAATAACACAATGTCACTGCAGAAGTCTGAATTGGTTTGACTTGACTACCCCACTGTGAACCAGCCAACTTTTTAAGTAGATTGTACATAGTGGCAACTTTCAACTTGTTTTTCATGCAGAACTTCACATATGTAAGAAATCTGTCAAGTGTGTTCGTAGGTACTTTAGATTATTACATAGCTCCACTTTAATCTCTGACGAGATCACATTTAATTTCTGAGCAGCCAAATGGAAAGCACATACTTGTGTCTTGGAGGGATTTGGTTTAAGCAGGATTGTACTGTAGTATCTTGATACATCTTAAAGAGCATTAATGTGTGTGTTTTCCATCGATTCAAAGTCCACGGTTACAGGAGTCAAGGAAAACACTTTATTAATAATTATAATGCAAAGTAATATCACCAGTTACTGTTACATTTTCAGCAAGTACACCAAGTCCTTTCAACCATACAAGTATTTTCTCATCATTAGAAACTTTCCTACAAGAACGGGTATACAGAGTAAAAGGCATATTACTATAAACAAAACTAGGTCTACTTTGCGTCTTTGGGTTGATTCCACAGTGCCAGGTCTTGTAGGCGATGACATCTCGGTCGGCAAAAGATTCTAGTCCAGGTAGCGATGCGTTCTCACAGCGGACAATTGCAAGTGTAAACCACCCAATGCCAGCTGCTCCAGTCGCAACATCGAGTGAAAAATTAACTCGATATCCACGAAAAAAAATAGGTCCATTAAGAATCACAGATCGTGCAGTGCCATTTCCTCAAAGTTTATTTTCCAAGCGAATTATGTGTTTGTAAACTGGCATGCGGTGGCGACGATGATGATAGACACGTCGACGAGGCATAGTGCTTCAATGCTGTTGCAGATAGAGCGCACAGCGGAATGATTTGTGCTCTGAAATCATCAGCATACAACAAAACTCCTGGTACAGGGGGCCATAGGTAGGTCGTTTGTACATAGAGGCTGAACCACCTAAAACGTGCACTGCAGATATTGCGGAAATGGAAACTGTTATTGTTGTGTGGTTTTCAAAGAATGGGTTCTTAGTCAAGGGCTTGTATTGTTAGCCAATCAACAGACTGTAGTAATATGTAGACAGTGTCTTTTTTGTGCAAACGTACACTTTTTTTAAATGTAACAATGCGTATTGACATTAACAAACTGAAAGTAGGGTAAACTGGAATGCCTGTGGTGTTTGTTGGAAGATTTTAGTGTGCATTGAGTATGAGATAGCGTTTTTTTAAAAGTTCCACATCGACATTTGTTTGTGCCATTCAACCTGAGTAGTTGCTAGGTATGATGTTGTTACATTTGCGTACAGTGTGTTTGTGTGTTCCTTGAGCTCATTGCTACTTAGTGTGTGACAGTCCAAGCGATAGTTCGTGAGTGGGTGAAGGGATTTACCAATGCAATAAAAGCTGACATGCTTGTGGTGTATGGGGTGTGTAGGAAATATGCAGTTCATTATTGTGTGATGTATGTGGCAAGATATCCCAACAGACATCAACCATGTCAACAATTATTTATCAACCTGAAACTTCCTGGCAGATTAAAACTGTGAGTGGGACCAAGACTCGAACTCAGGACCTTTGCCTTTCACGGGCAAGTGCTCTACCATCTGAGCTACCCAAGCACGACACACGCCCCGTCTTCACAACTTTACTTCCGCCAGTACCTCGTCCCCTACTTTCCAAACTTCACAGAAGCTCTCCTGCGAATCTTGCAGAACTAGCACTCCTGGAAGAATGGATACTGCGGAGACATGGCTTAGCCACAGCCTGAGGCATATTTCCAGAATGAGATTTTCACTCTGCACAGTGAAAATCTCATTCTGGAAAGATCCCTCAGGCTGTGGTAGTCTCGTTACTGGTCAGAATCCACATAGCTAGTGTATGCACTTGTGTTGTTCTTTAGTGTGTGCTACCAAAAGCATTGTGCAAGTGTCGGTGTGGGAACTTTTTTAAAATACAGTATCTCATAAACAACTCACACTAGAATCCTGCAACAAACACCACTGACGTTCCAACTTAACCCTACTATCAGTTTGTTAATGTCAATAGACATTGCTCCATTTAAAAAAAAAAAAAAAGGAAAAAGAAACGCACAGGCACTAATTTAATTGATTGTGCATGAACTATTAGACATAGACCATTGTATATGGTCTTAAACGAGAATGGAAGAGAAAAACACTTCATTTACATTTATTTTGAATTTGTGAAATGTGTGAACTTTAAATGGAGGTCCATTTTATGTATTTTTGTGTTCATTATAAGAACTGGAAGACAAATTCAGGGCTTATAAGCATGCACATAAGGGCACTCCTTGTCATTATACTCTGGACAATTGTGGAGGTAATGTGTATGTTGGAGATAGGTGGTTAGACCTTGTAAAGTGATAGATTTTGGGTGGCAAGTGGCCACAAGAATACTTCAAAACTCATTTGTGCTCAGAAAAATTTTGCGCTGAGTGGAGCTCAGGATCTGTCAACCAGTTAAAATTTTAATTTTTAGGGAGTGTTTGAACTTTGATTTATTGTGGCTGCATTTTGAAAATATTACTGGTTAGTCTGTTTGAATCTACTCATGATTACAGAAGTTTTGATATGTTGAGTACCAGAGTTAGTAAATAACTTGTGACTAGTTTAACCGAATGGGACTTTTTTTTTTTTTTTCATGAATCATTGATGTTTAATTTATATCTGATTAATCTAAATTGCAGTCACACAATCTTTACTGAATTTTACTATTATTGTTATTACTTACTATTGTTACTTTATTTATGCTGAAATGTGTATTTGTAGGACCACTGTTAGATTATTTGTGTGCTGAGTAAATCATAAGTTTTTTCAGTGAGAAAAGCTTTGGTGTCACCCACATCAGTTATTCTAAAGAATACAACCCTTTTTATCATTTTATTAATATCTTATGTTATTTCCACTTGTATTTTTATTTAAATCAACATAATTTGCCAGTGCTCAGACAATTTAGACTAAAGGATCACAAGTAAAAACTATTTTTGTAGCAAATTTAGCTACTGGGCATGAAAACAGACTGAGCAAGGTGCAACCCTATGGGGATATTGAGCCACCATTTCAAATTCAGCCTTGCATTTCGTAGCTGTGTGTGTCTGAAGTGTATCATAACGCTTGTTGTTGCAATTGATTACTATTACAGAGCAGCTTGGGAGAGGAGGGGAGGAGGAGGTTAAGAGAGAAGGGGGAATGATGCTTACAATCAAGTAATTGGTGTTTACATGGCAAATTAGTTTTGTTGTTAACAAGACCAAATTTTCTTTTGCTGAGCGAATTATTTCATGTGGAGATCAACGCTCTGTTGCGGTAAAGGCATTGACTGCTTTGTATCTTATTGCTATGCCAGTCAGTCATCAGAGTAGGAAACTGCACTGAAGCTTAGGGTAGTAAGAAACATGTAATAGAACAGTGGACATTTGTTTTGCACAGTGTGGCACAATGCAGAGCTCTAATTGTTAACCAATGGCCAAGAGAGCTAGAGATTTATGTCCAAATCGTGCTCAAGTGTATTGTTTTAATTTTCTTCCTATCCGGCTTGCAGTACACAATCTAGCATATAGTGAAAGATTTCATTTTAATAGCAATTACATATGCAGAATCAATTGGTGCAAAATGTGTGTCAGTTTTTTTCAATATAATTTGTGTTCAATCGGCACAATATGGCTATCCAGAGAGTCGCACACGTGCACCTGTATGTGTTTTTGTATATGTGTGTGTTTTTTTTTTTTTTTTTTGAAAGCTGTTCAGAGAAGCACGATGGATATAACATTGTATGCACTGGCTCAATAAAATTAGTGTTAATAAGGCCAAACTTTCTACTTTTAAAGGCATCCGCTGTTTCCTCTCCTGGCCTTGCTGTTTGAGCGCTGTGAACAGGCAACTCAGTCAGCTGAGTGTCCCAATTCAGAAAGCTTTAATATGGATATCCAAGCCTTTGTACAGCACCAAGAACGGGACCGCAAACCCTTCCTTCTCAACGACCCAGAGGTGGATGGCCTTGTAAGTACTAAATGTGACATTTTATAAGTAGTTCAGTGATGGAGTAGTATGGCTGATTTACTGGTTCATTATGATGTGCATAGAATGTGACTTGGCAATAATGTGATGTGGACCACTGCAGTGTAAGAGTGATAGTGGGAATTTTACAAACTTACTTGAACTCTGTCTACAGCTTTTCAGTGTAGAAATAAAATGAAAAGTCCTCTGTGCGACATTTCTTATTAGCACAGTGTTTATATGTAGTAAAATCAATATCTGTTTCTTTTTCAGATGATTAAGGCAATACAGGTGTTACGCATCCATCTCTTAGAATTGGAGAAGGTGCAAGAGTTGTGCAAGGACTTTTGCAACCGCTATATTACGTGCCTCAAGGGCAAGATGCAGAGTGAGAACCTGTTGAGGTCAGACTACGCCAGTTATGACAGCAATAACCACAGTGGGAGCCACAGTGGCAGCCATAGCAGTAGCTCAAACTCCAACAGCCCTGCTGCTGGGGGCAGCGCGCCTTACCCTCCATCCCCACATCCTCTCCAGGTATGTAACAGATGCTGCTGGGTCCATAACTACAGTCAAACTGCTGTGCTGCATACACTAATACTAGTACTGTTAAAATCAGTAGCAACTTTGATTGTGTGTAAGGTTGAATTTTTGACTGTTCAGCTGCTAGATGTATTTACAATCCAGTTCTACTGTTATACCACATTTTTTCTGTTTTTATGGTTAGTATGGCATTTGAATTAGTTATACTTGCGTTTGACATTGTGTCAACTGTTTGTGGTGAACTGGATTGTTATATTATTCTTTAAAAAAATCAGTTTTGCCTAAATAGCTTGTAAACCGTTTTATTGATTACCAGTTTTGACAGATCTGTGCTGTCGTTATTGGATCTTGAAACGTATTAACAGAAGTTAATGATCTTCACCAACTTGCAAGCCACATAGTGACATTGTGTCACTTTACAGATAAAAGCAACAAGGAAAATCAGCATTTCAGACATAAAATACCACAAATATAAAACACATAATTACATTTTGCTGATGTCGTAGCCCATTCATTCACCTAACACCACAATGTTTGACGCGCTGATGTTCCTTGCTACTTTTTACTGTAAAGTGATGCAACACTATTATGTGGCTTGCAAGTCTGTAAAGATAATGAAGTTCTGTTAAATGTTACAGGATCCGATGATGACAGCACAGATCTGTTGAAACCGTTGATCAATAAAAATATTTACAAGCAATCGTAGCAAACATGATTTTTAATGAATAATATTTTAATTAGTGTGTACATTTTAATTTTTGTAGTATTATGGTAAGCCAGTTTAACTCTTAAGGTGCTTCTCTCCCACTGTACCCTCCTTTTCTTCTTTTCCTTAAAAAAAAAAAAAAAAATATATATATATATATATATATATATATATATATATATATATATATATATATATATATATATATATAAAAAAAGAAGTTTGCTGTATTCCTCACTTCGAAGTACAGGGACATTTTAAGATCTTTGTCAAATTGTCTTGTCAGTGAAAGGTATTTCTTAAATCAAAAGTCAAAGTCAGGCCTTTACCCAAACAACAATGCAGGAATTTTACAGAGCTGTTCTTTCTTAGGTGCTAGGGAAAAGATTGTCCAATTCCTGATCTGTTCTGCAGTTTCAAGGGTGTTTCTGAACTGGATGGCTGTGATGAGTGTTTATTCACTGTTATCTTGTTTCACATGTTTTGGGCACTTCTGATACTTTCTCTTATGCTGAATGATATGACACAGAATTAAGACTCTGGTCCCCTTCTCAGGAGCAGTTGACATCAGAAACAGTCATCCTGATTTAGATCTCCAGAAGGTTTTGTAAATCAAATCTGGCAAATATTGCAATCTTTCCTTCATCAGGTTGTGTCCAGATTCCTCTGTCATCCCTACTGAACTGACTAAATTCTCTGCTTAAAAAGATCTAATTGTTAAAGAGAAGTTTAAAAAGCCCTCACATCCTTTTCCTTCGAGTTTTGTGGTGCAGTGAGTATGCTGCTGTACTAAACGTTTCATTTCTTCTTCCTCACATTAGTTAATTATTTTGCACTTTTTGTTTTTCTAATACACGTGGTTGTACAGGGTGATTTTAAAAAAACATTTACAGACTGATATTGCACATCAGGCGTACAACAAGGATCATTAATCACCCAGAATCAGGGATCGCAAACACCACAAGAATGTGCTATGGCCACGTGTGGGCTGAATCATCGTGTTTAATTGGACTGTATATTCTCCTGGACCAACGTGGTGGATGCATGTATCTCTTATTCCTGGGAGAGGTTCTGCTGGACATGCTGAATGATGTTCCCATGCCTATTTGTCATCACATTCTATTTCAGCACTATAGAACCCCCAGCATTTCAGCAGACAAGTGAGGGCACATCTGCAGGCTACCTTTCCTGGCTGCTGGATTGGTAATGGTGGGCCAGTTGCATGACCACCACAACCACCCAATCTGTCTCCAATTGATTTTTTCCTGTGGTGATATCTGAAGGGTTTTACGTATGAACACCCATTACATCATCATATGATGTAGTGGGCAGGATTGTTGTGGCAGCAGGATGTCTTTGAGATACATCAGATATCTTTGAGAGGGTGTGCCATTCAGTGCACCACTGATGTCTGGCATGTCTCGAAGCATCTGGACAAAACTTTGTGCTTCTCCTCTAGTGGGTGTCCATTTGTAATATGTGTCTAAATAAATGCAATGCTATTTAGTAGTCCCAGATGGCCTTTGTGATCCCTGGCTCCTATGTGATTACTGATCCTTGTTGTATGCCTGATGTGCCAAGTCGTTTTGTGAACGTTTTTTTGAGCCACCCTTTAAATCAGTATAGTCCCTCATTATCGCAAATGTTTAGTGCTTTATATGTTGATTACTGCAGAGACCCACCTTTATTCACTGTGGCCAGTCGCATACGAGATGGTAAACAACAGTTTTACTTGTAGTTAATGATGTGTGCTACCTTCAGGGTCTGTAACCCATTAGTGGAGGAACCGTAATCGTCACCAGTGGACTGCACCCCCACGAGTCACCGCGTTGGTACGTGTTTGACAGGTGGTGTCCTCTGCAGGGGGCGTTCAGCTCGCAGCTGCCGCTGCCGCCGGGACAGTGCTGATGCCTCAGCACCCGCAGCACGTCGTGGCTGGTGGCGGTGGTGCAGCGACGGGCCCGGTCCCCGTTCCGGCCCATCAACAGGCGAGTGCCGCGGCGGCAGCAGCCGCAGCAGCAGCTGCGCAGCTGGCTTACCAGATGGTACACACGCCTCAGGGGCTCGTCGCTGCTCCGGTGCACTTGCCTCCCACTTCTGCTGTTGCAGTTCCCCCTTCGCAAGGTCCACCACTGTCACCGGGTGTTGTCCACGGTAGCACGCCACTGTCTCAGATTGGCGCCAACCCGTGTCCACCTCCGTCTGATGCCAGTCTTCTCCAAGGTTAGATATTTTATTTTTTTTCTCAACTGTAATTATGCATCTGAACTGGTGCCCATTAGCGACAGTTAACTTGTTGGTTTAAAGAGGGGAGGAGCGAACAGGAAATGTTAACACAGCTCTGTTTACTTTCAACTTCTGACCATGATCTGCTGAACAGCTGCTGTGACACTGTGACTGTTAGCTGAACTACACAGAACTGATTGATGATAAAGCAAGAAAAGCTTTCTATCTGGCAAAGAATTCTTTCATAGTGAGACAAAAGATTGGCATTTTGTTAGTCTATCATTTGCAAAGGTGGAGAGATTCTGTATAGATGGTTGTGCTGCAAGTTCTCATGATGGAGAGAAATGATGCACAGTAGTTCAGTTGATCATATCTTGTATTTGTTGTCAAAATAATTTACAGAACAGTCTTCAGTAGCTCATACACAATTGACATCGTTACCAACCCCAGCTATACACTGATGTGACAAAAGTCATGGTATACCTCCTAATATTGTGTCAGACTTCCTTTTGGGTGGGACAGAGCAACATTTTCAACACGGCATGGACTCAAGTTGTTGGAAGTTCCCTGCAGAAATATTGAGCCATGCTGCTGCTGTAGCTGTCCATAATTGCAAAGTGTTGCCAGCACAGAATTTTGTGCAGAAACCGACCTCCCGATTATGTCCCATAAATGTTAAGTGGGGTTCATGTTGGGCAATCGGGTGGCCAAATCATTCTCTTGAATTGTCCAGAATGTTCTTCAAATCAATCGCAAACAACTGTGACCTGGTGACATGACACATTGTCATCCATAAAAATTCCATCTTTGTTTGGGAACTGGGATCCAGTCCATTCCATGTAAACACAGACCACACAATTATGGAACCAGTACCAGCTTGCGGAGAGACTCGTTGACAACTTGGGTGCATGACTTCATGGCATCTGTGCCACACTCGAACACTACCATCAGTTCTTATCAACTGAAATCAGGACGCATCTGATCAGGCCACAGTTTTTTGTTCATCTGGCATACAACTGATATGGTCACAAGCCCAGGAGACGTACTGCAGGCGATGATGTGCTGTTAGCAAAGGCACTCATCTCCTGCCATAGCCAATTAACTCCATATTTGGATGCTAGCCAATTAACTCCATATCTGGCTGCACTGTCCTAAAGAATACATTTGTCATACATCCTACATGGATTTCTTTGGTTATTTCACACACCATTCTTATCTTTTAGCACTGACAACGGTACACAAACACCGCTCCTCACGGTAGTTAAGTGGTGAGAGGTAATGCCTGAAATTTGATATTCTCATCACACTCTTGACACTGTGTATCTTGGAATATTTAATTCCCTAATGATTTTCAAAATGCAAAGTCCCATGTGTCTGGCACCAACTATCATTCTGCATTCAAAGTCTGTTAGTTCCCATTGTGAAGCCATAATTACGTCGGAAACATTTTCACATGAATGACCTGAGTACAAATGACATCTCTGCCAATGCACTGCCCTTTTATACCTTTTGTATGCATACTGCCACATCTGTGCATGTGCATATTGCTACCCCATGACTTTTGTCATATCAGTGTATATAGTATGTTTGGGGAAAAAGAGACTATTTTATTTGTAAGTTGAAAAGGTGAGGTCATCCTAAAAATTACTCAAGTAGATTCTGAGAGTGGGAATTAATGTAGTATGCAAGAGGCTAACCCTGTTATTACTTATTGTCTGTGATACATTGTGCTAAATATAGGGCATTTCAGTTATAGTGTTTTGTGGTGGTGGTCTTGTTAATAATGGTGGTGGCAGTGGCAGTCATATTAATGTAAGTTATGTAGAGTAATTTGGGAACTGTGATATTTTTCTCAAATCATAATGCAGGGCTATGGAGCCATTGCTTCTTCTTTGTATCATAGATGTTGATAAAATGACAAGAAAAATTAAGAGAGAACCTGTTTCAGCTGTCTGTAATAAAGAACTAGTAAGAAAGGAGGAACACAGAAAATCTGAAATTTTGATCAAGAGAATAATTGATCAACAGCTAGATTAAAAAAAGAAAAGCATGCAAGATAATGGTCTAACCAGATACCTTGTACATACAAGTGATCTGCTTGACCTAGAATGCTTGCATAGAGCTACAGTATGAGTCATTTCATCTGACAGTGCTCCAACAAGTTAATATGTAATGTTACAGCTGAAGTAAGGGTTAGCATTGGGAAGTTTTCAGTTCTGAATGTGCTCATTTTCATCATGGTTTCAATTAATCCTATGAATAGTGATATGGCATATGTTTACTCTTGGTGGAGTTATTCTGAAGTAATCATCTGTACCAGTATGCACTACTGACTGGCAAAACCATTCACCTACCTCTGGCTACCAATTGTACTTTCTGTGCTTACTCGAAACATTGTAACTTCCAAAGTATGTAGAGGCTTTCATGTGTTGCTGTACAACAAGCACTTAAAGAGTGTCTTGTGGATGCAAGATCATGTCATCTCAGTACATTGCTGAATCCATAGATATGTCAAATTCCATGCTATATCAGTACTCCAAGTAATGTTAATTCTATAACAAAATATGAGAATTTGTGGAACTTAGAAGGTTCAGAGCTTTGAGTCTGCATGTTACAGTGCTGAGACAGCTGGCCAGTGAAAGGCAGTTATCTGGATTCATGTTTAGATTAAGTACACAGATGTTCATCCAGTGAATATTGTCAAAATATTTATAGTAGTGGGTGAATATATTTGGGGTTGGGCATGTGAATTTATCATACTAACAATTCCAAAATTCAATGGTAGTGGTAAATGCATTTCAGCACATTGGACAGGTATAGTGCTTTTGGAAGAACAACCCTTGTCTGGTGATAGCTGTTACAAATTCTGTGCTTCAAAGTAACAGTACTTTCCAGTAAAATTGGGGACAAACTATCTCCATCCAAAATGTTGATGCAAAGGTCCTTGAAGATACTGGGTTAAACTAGCTGGAGGGCATTTATGAATTCACAGATTTATTACTTGCTAAAGTACACTAAAGTACATCATATCATGAAGTAGTATTAAATTGTATTGTCAGATGCGTGGTAGGAGTTTACTGTCTCATGTCATCAACTGGCATTCTGAGATCTCTGAATTTTTATTCTGTCCAAGAAATCTATTAGTGGGTGATAAATAATACAAGGAATAGTGACATGGTACTACTTGTGAAAGAATCTTTCCCTCCTCTCTCCCCACACACTCCTCTGTTCTCGTAGGTTAAGTATCATTTTGATTTCAGAGCTATTTAAGCTCTCCTCTTCAATCAGTTAAATACAAATATGTTGACATGAGCAGAAGTTGAAACTGGGGACATATGTACGTTACTGAGTGAGTGAAAGAAGTAAGAGTGTACTGAAAAAGTACTGAAATGTTCTGAGCAGTATAACACTCATTCTTGATTGGAGTAAACCATGAAGTCATCACTTGTGATTTTATGCAGTTTTATTAAGAAGGAGAATTCTTCTGAACTACTCAACTTTTTACCTTTTACAGTATTGTGGTATAATCTAAACCATAGTTGCTAAACTGCATCTTCTCCTCTTCGACACCTTGTTTCACTCTCTCTCTCTCTCTCTCTCTCTCTCTCTTTCTCTCTCTCATTTCATATTTTTTTCTATGTGATATAACGATTCATACTACCAGTACTATTCTTATCAAGCTCCTATATACACTAGTTAATTTGTAATGACTTGCAAGCAGCTGTTATTGTTTCTTCATTTTTTCTCCCTTGACACTGCAGGTCAGCTATCTCCCGCACCAACTACCCCTGGCTCAGTGGATGATGAAGATGACTACCTGGGCAAGAAAAAACAGAAACGCGGTGTTTTGCCAAAGCATGCGACAAGTGTCATGAGGTCATGGCTCTTTCAGCACTTAGTTGTAAGTACATTATCAGAAAATCCCTGATTTTGTGTCCAGTTTCACATAGTGTTTATGTGTATATTGTGAATGTTTGTGGTGCACCATTATAATAAGAAAATGAACAGTGAATAGAAAGGACTGAGTGAATGAATAAGTTTTAGAAATATGAAAGCAGTATCTCGATAACATTATTTAATTAAAGGGAGAGAGTGGAGGAGAAGAGGAGGAGGAGGAGGAAAAACACACACAGTGAGTGATGTATCATTATTTTTGCCTGCAGCACCCCTACCCCACTGAAGATGAGAAGCGTCAAATAGCTGCACAAACCAACCTTACACTGCTCCAAGTGAACAACTGGTTTATAAATGCTCGGAGACGTATTCTTCAGCCAATGCTTGATGCTTCTGCCCCTGGTGGGGGTGATAGTGGTGTCAGTGGAGGTGCAAGCCATCGTAAGGCCAAAAGTGGAGGAAGTACAGGAGCTAGTAAACAAGCAGCTGCCCAACGTTTCTGGCCTGATAATATTGCATCTCTGCAACCACAGCTCACGGAGTCTAATGGCACTGTGCATACAGGTAAGTTATCAATTGTGGTATTTTTATATAGTTAGCAGTTGAAGCATAAATACCATGTACATATTAGATATGTGCACTACAGAGACATTGAAACTCTTTAGATGTGGGATTGTTGCATTGGATTAATATTAGTACCTAATACTAGATCTAGTTACATGAGACTTCATACCAATTTGTAATAAAAGCAAAAAGAACTACAAAAAAAAATATGAAAAGTAGAAATGTGAAACGTGATCAGTAATTCAAATTTTTGGAAACCATGTGTCAAAACAGTAGATGAGAATAATACTGTGCGCAAACAAGTATACTGAAAAAAAGTAAGATAATAGGTAATCATTCTTTCAAGGGAAATCCCCATCACAAAAATGCAGATGTCAGACCAAATAATCCACCATGTAGTCATGCCCATTGTCTTTTGGCAACAAATTGCTAGGACAATTCGTGATACACCACATGATTCTCCCGCATTACTTAGCATAAGTTTCTGTCCCTCATTATATTGACAGACATGGAGTTCTCCTCCCTTTGCTTACTGTAGCATCTGGAAATAATCTGTCACATGCATAAGTGCGTAAGGTGATGTGCTGTACATAACAGCACACATTCAGTAACTGATAGTCCCAGATTGTATACAATTAACATTTATTTTCATTTCACACAAAAATGCAAAAGTACGAGTTGTTGTTGTTGTTTTTTATATAGGAGACATGATGTTTCTCTGCCCATTGATCATTTTCAGAACATCTTCATTCTTCTGTCCAGCTAGTCCTCACCAGCCTTCTCTTGAGTAATATTTCCAACAGTTTTAAGTGCTTTGTGTCTCTCTTCAACAGTGTTCAGTACCCCCTGCCATATAGGGGCGCACTCCAGATGAATGTCTCGATAAATTGTTCTTTTCTACGTCAGACAACTTGTTCACTACTAGTTGTCTTCCTTCATAAAAAGCACAGTAAGTTGTTGCATGCATCAAACCAGTCTCAGGACTGAAGACCACAACAACAACAAGTTGTTGCAATTCTTTTTTTGATTTCTGAGCTTCGTCTGTATATTCTGTAGGTAAGGTACCTAAATAAAAACAATTCTCAACTTTTTCTACTGTATTTCTTCCAATTTTTCTTGTACTATGGTAATTTTGTTTTATTATTAATTTTGAGTCTGAATCATTTCACTTTTGTTGCAAATTTAGGAAATATAATCTGCATCCGTTTTTCATTAGCAGCTGTTAAGGCTGTATCATCTGCAAGTTTTATGCAGTGAATGGAAATTCCATTTACTTTAACTCCAGGTGTTTTTCCTTTGAATGTCCATTTAGCTTATTCACGAAAAGGGATTAAATCGTTCTGATACCAGCTTCAGATATTTTTGTGTTAATGTTTTGCCATTAACATTTTAGTTTTTAATGCTAAAAACATAACAACTATAAATGAACATTGTGGAGCTCAGAGTGGTGACTAAGCAATGATATTTTGCTACAGATTCGTCGCTGATGAGTTCAGGTGCTTTGAGTAGTGAAGAAAGTGATGGAGGCAGCAGCCAGGAAGAAGACGAAGATGATGAGGATGCGGACGGTGAAATGGAGAGCTGTCACGGGGGAGCGTATCGAGGAAGCAGAGGGGGTGTGCCGAGTGGTGCAGACCTCAAGCTGGAGTGCAGCTCGGAGGACTCTCAGCAGTCGCAGCAGCAATGACACATGCAGCTCGGGCTGCCCGCGGCTGCAGCCAGCCACTGAACCACACAGGGGGAGCGGGGTGGGCGAAAGGAGGAGGACGAGAGGCCACCACACATGCATTACAAGTGCTGGGTGACACGCGGTGGCAGTGGCATTGCTTCTATGTTCTGGTAGGTAGTATTTTAAGTAATAATTGCCTGTTAGTAAGTAAATGAGGAAATACAGTCATCACCAAATAATATTTTTTGTAGTATTGCACAGCTTTGAATAGGAAAGTGGTGTAGTGTGCCAAGAACCAGCTACAAACTATTTGTCCTTGCAAGGTTTTCACCAACTAATAGAGAATAGATACTCTCTTCTTTGATGACAAGAAGGATGCTGTTGTCAGTGATCAAGGCTAGTTAAGCATCATATTTTAAGAAGTAACAGCAACAATTTTCAGAGATAAGTAGGGGCAGAAGCAGAAACAATGCCATGGTTTGCACTACTCAGTATTGCCAGTACCAGGGTAGCTAGCACCAGAGAGTGTGGCATAGGACAGAGGCAGAGTGCTCGCTAGTAATGCCACACTTTTTGTTAAGAACACATCACACAGGTGCCCTCTTAGTTGTGCACCATTATAATGGGAAGAAAGTACAGGTTACAAGTCTCTACAAGAAGGTTAACAGGAGTGCCAACCATTGTCTTTGACGTGCATCTGTTGAAATATAATGATGTATTTCAAACAAAAGACCACCTCCATGACACCCAGCATTGATTCTGAAAACATTAATCATGCAAAACCCAACTTACACTTTTCTCAAATGACACCCTGAAAGCTGTGGAACAAGACAGTCATGTGGATACAGTATTTCTTGACTTCCAAAAGAAGCATTTGACTCAGTACCACACCTAGGCTAATTATGAATCGTACGACCATATGGGGTACAGAGTGAAGTTTGTGAATAGATTGACGATTCTTGGTAGGGATGTGGCATGTTGTCTTGGATGGAGAATAATGAACAGATGTGTTCTATTGAGACTTTTTTCGTTGATGGTCTACATTAGTGACCTGGCAGACTTTTTACAGATGATGCAGTTTCCTGCAGAGTGATTCTTATTAATGTTTATAAGCCTCTGAAGCGACGTGGCTGATGCTGAAACAAGTAGTTTAATATAAGACATAAGGGGCATATGGGGTCAGGAAGTACCCTGAGAGTGAATGATAAATGTTGATCATGTGATGTCAGCAGACAACATAAGTCGCTGCATGTGCAGTGGTTGAGCCTGTTGGTCTGTCACACCTGATCATCTCAACGGTAGTGAAGTATTCATGTTGGTCTGGCTCCCTGACCCACATGCACGACTATAGCGCATGGGTCACAGGATTTAAGTCTTGTGCCTGACAGCAATTTTTTTTTAATTTTTTTTTAAAAGTTAGATAACTGTGTGTTCGCATTGAAGTAAGATTTATTATTTTATTTACCAGCATAGCTGTCTCTGCTGGTTTATTGCAAAGTACAGTACAACAAAAACCTACCGTATTGTGTTACAAGCAAATGAGTGTAAACTTCCGAATTGCATTGTTACCAGTAAATGACCTATGTTTCCTTATGAAATAATGTCTGTAAACAAAAAAAAAAAGAAAGAACAATACGAAAGAAACACAAAACAAGAACATTTTTCATTGGTTGCACTGAGGACAATAATTTTGTAACTTCAGTGTTTACAACAGACCACATTTACAAAAGCTGTTTAAAATTTGTACCATTTGTCCAAATGCATGTATTGCACCACTCAATCATCCCTTTAAGTCCAACTGCTGCACATGCACATGTAGTGAAGTTTGTCATCTGATGATGATGTCACATGTCTAACATTTCTCATCCACTTTTGGTGTGTTTCCCGACATATGCAGCCCCATGTGTCTTATATTAAATTACTTGTCTCAGCATCATCTATGACAATTTGGGAGTCTTTAAATGTTAATAAGAATCACCATGTATAATGAAATGCTGTTTGAAACATTCTGCCCAAATATTTAGTCATATCTTCATAAGATTTCAAAGTGGGGCCACTTGCTTTAAATGTTCAGAAAAGCAAAATTGGGCACCTCACAGAATGAAAAAACGTAGTGCCATATGACTACAATACCAGTGAGACAGTTGGAATCAGTCAGCTTGTACAAATATCTGCATTTAACAGTTTGTATGGATATGAAATGGAATGATCACATAGGTTTAGTTGTATGTGTAGCAGATGGCATACTTCAGTTCCTTTGTATGGTACTGAGAAAATGAAGCCAGTCTACAAAGGTTATTGCCTACAAAACACTTACACGACCCATCCTATAATATTCCTCAAGTTCCATATAGGACTGATAAAAGTGATATTTGAACATGTACAGCAAAGGACAGCACAAATGGTTACAGATTTGTTTGACACATAGGAGAGCCTCACAGAGATGCTGGAAAAGCTTAACTGGCAGATAATTGACGATAGATAACCACTGCAGTGTGAAAACCTACGCAAAATTTCAAGAAATAGTTTTAAGTTAGGAATCCAGTAATGTACTACATCTTACTATGTATTGCTCCTGTATGTAAGCCTTATTACAGTGTGCACAGAAGTGTTCAGGCAATGGCCATCAGACGCCCACATGGACAACATGGTAATAAGTATCCCTGGTGTAGAAAAACAACTGAAAGAGTTGAAAACAGATAATTCACCAGGTCCAGGTGGAAACCCAATTCAGCATTTCAAAGAGTACTCTATGGCATTGGCCCCTTACTTAGCTTGCTTTATTTGTGAATCTCTCGATCAGTGACTCGAAAAATGCACTGGTGACTCTCACATACAAGAAGGATAAAAGAAAAGACCCGCAAAATTACAGACCAATATCCTTAAAATCAGTTTACTACACAATTTTTGAACATATTCTCAGTATAAATGTAATAATATCCTTGAGACTGAGAAGCTTATGTCATCAAATCGGCAAGGTCTTGGAAAGCATTGCCCTTGCAAAACTCAGCTTGCCCTTTTCTCGCATGATATACTGCAAATTATGGATGAAGGGCAACAGGCAAATTCCATATTTCTAGATTTCTGGAAAGCATAGTGCTCCACTGCATACTGTTAATGAAGAGATGAGCATATAGAGTGTGTTCCCATATATGAGAATAGCTCAAAAATTTCTAAAGTTATAGAACCCATTATACTGTCCTCAATGGTGAGTGCTCATCAGAGACCAGGGTATTGTCAGGAGTGCCCCTGGGGAGTGTGTGGCATTATTTTCTACATACTTAAATGATCTGGCACTCAGATGAGCTGATGATGATATGGTATATGGGAAGGTGTCTAAATTGAGTGACTGTAGAAGGATACAAGATGACATAGACAAAATTTCTAGTTGGTGGGATGTATGGCAGCTAGCTCTAAGTGTCGAATAACATCAGTTAAAATGTATGAGTAGAAAAACAAGCCCTTAATGTTCAGATGCAACATTAATAGTGTCCTACTTGTCACAGTCACATCCTTTAAATGTCTGGGCATAACACTGCAAGGCGATATGAAATGGAGCAAGCATGTCAAGATTATGGTTAGGAAGGCAAATGGTCGACTTTTAGTTTATTGGGAAAATTTTTGGAAAGTGGGGTTCATCTGTAAAGGAGGCCACTTATACACCACTAGTGCGATCCATTCTTGAGTACTGGTCAAATGTTTGGGATCCCTACCATGTCGGTTCATACTGGTAGATTTGAACAACATGCAAGTATTATGGAGATGCTCAGAGAACTCCAATAGGAACCCTGGAGTGAGGAGGTTTTTTTTTTTGGGGGGGGGGGGGGGGACACTATTGAGAAAATTTAGAGAACCAGTATTTGAGGTTGACTATAGAACGATTCTACTACTACCAACATATAGTGCGTGTAATGACCACAAAGATAAGGTAACAGAAATTAGGGCTCGTATGGACAGAAATTATGGCTCATATGGAGGCATATAGACACTTCTTTTCCTTCACTCTATTTGTGAGTGGGACAAGAATGGAAATTAGTGGTAGTGGTATGGGTACCGTCCCCCATGCATTATATAGTGGCATGGGGAGTATGTCTGTAGATGTAGATTTAGATGATTATATCCTTGCTCCATATGTGGATCAAAACAGAAGGAGAATTAGGCTGTTATTAACAGTTCAGGCACGTAGATGAAAATGTTGCTGAATGCAGCTCATGGGGTTGTACTCGCATTCTGTAGCAATAGAGACAAAAGCGTCAATAACATGCAGGTCATATTGGTATGTGTAAATTTATTTACAGTTCCTATTTGTAATATGACATTCTATCGGAACTACTGATATGTTTGGGAGAGCCAGCCATGACAAAGCTATTCCTTTTAGTGTGCAAGATGTGTGAGATGGGCAAAATTCCCTCCGACATAAAGAAAAATGAAATAATGCCACCACCAAAGAAAGCAGATGCTGACAGGTGTGAATATTACTGAACTATCAGTTTGATAACTCATGGTTGCAAAATACTAATATGAATTCTATATGGAAAAGCTGGTAGAAGCTGACCTCAGGGAAGGTCAGTTTGGATTGTGGAGATATGTAGGAACATGAAAGGCAATACTGACCCTGTGACTTCCCTTAGAACATAGCTTAACTACATTTATGGCATTTGTAGACTTAGAGAAAGCTTTTGACAGTATTGGCTGGAATACTCTTTGAAATTCTGAAAGTAGCATGGGTAAAATACAGGGAGCGAAAGACTGTTTACAACTTGTACAGAAACCAGACAGCAGTTATGAGCTAAGAACCATAAAAGGGAAGCAGTGATTGAGAAGGGAGTGAAGCTTATCCTCAATGTTATTCAAACTGTACATTGAGCAAACAATAAAGGAAACCAAAGAAAAATTTGGAGTAGGAATTAAAGTTCAGGGAAAAGAAATAAAAGCTTTGAAGTTTGCCGATGGCATTGTAATCCTGTCAGAGACAGCAAAGGACTTGGAAGAGCTGTTGAATGTCATGGGCATTGTCTTGAAAGGAGGATATTAGATGAAAATCAACAAAAGCAAAAAAAAAGTATAATGGAATGTAGTCAAATTAAATCAGGTGTCAAATTAAATAAGGTGACATTGAGGGAATTAAATTAAAAAATGAGATGCTAAAAGTAGTAGATGAGTTTTGCTATTTAGGCCGCAAAATAACTGATGGTGGCTGAAGTAGAGAGGATATAAAATGTAGGCTGGCAACGACAAGAAAAGTGTTTATGAAGAAGAGAAATTTAACATTGAATGTAGATTTAATAGTTAGGAAGTCCTTTCTAAAGGTATTTGTCTCAAGAATAGCCATGTATGGAAGTGAAACATGGATGATAAACAGTGTAGACAAGAAGAGAATAGAAGCTTTTGAAATGTGGTGCTCCAGAAGGATGCTGAACTTCAGATGGGTAGATCACATAACTAATGAGGAGATACCGAACAGAATTGGGGAGATAAGAAGCTTGTGGCACATCTTGACTAAAAAAAAGGGATCAGTTGATAGGACACATTCTGAGACATCAAGGGATCATCAATTAAGTGTAGGGGGGAAGTGTGGAGGTAAAAATCATAGATGGAGACCAAGAGATGAATACAGTGAGCAGATTCCGAAGGATGTACAATGTGGTAGTTCTTTAGACATGAAGAGGCTTGTACAGGATAGAGTAGCATGGAGAGCTGTGTCAAACCAGTCTTCAGATTGAAGACCACAACCACAACCACAACAGCGACAACAGTTTGTAATACATAACGCCAGAATACTGAAACAAGCTATTTAGTATCTAATATGCTGAAATTTCTACAGGTATTTGTTAAACTTCACAATAGAAATGAAAATTTTTGCAAATTGCTGAAAATTGACAGTTTTTGTTTCTGTTGTTAAATATTAGCATTATTAATTAGTTCTACAACAAGCAACAGTATAATTTGTCAGTATCTTAACAGTTTCCAGAATGAAATTTTCACTCTGCAGCGGAGTGTGCCTGATATAAAGCTTCCTGTCAGATTGAAATAGTGTGGCAGACCAAGGTAGGAGATGAGGTACTTGGAAGGTAGGAGATGAGGTACTGGCGGAAGTAAACCTGTGAGGATGGGGCATGAGTCATGCTTGGGTAGCTCAGATGGTAGAGCACTTGCCCGCGAAAGGCAAGGTCCTGAGTTCAAGTCTCGTTCTGGCATGCAGTTTTCATCTGCCAGGAAGTTTCATTTTAACAGTTGTAATCTCAAAAAAGTACTCACAATATCATGATAGGTTGCTGACACGCTGCCTCCTTACATTGTTTTGTTTTGTAGTTACGCAAAAGGGAAAGCTCAACTCACATTACTGTCAGAATATAATTTGGAATAGTCCCCTTCAGTAAAGCTGAAATTGTCACTGCTCCCTCCCAAATGTACCGAGTGATCAAAAAGTCAGTGTAAATTTGAAAACTTAATAAACCACAAAATAATGTAGATAGAGAGGTAAAAATTGACATACATGCTTGGAATGACATTAGAACAAAAAAAAAAAAAAAAAAAAAAAAAGGTCAGTGGTTGCGCATGACAGTCATGTATAAAAGGAGCTGTAATGAGAGAGAGAATCAGATGCGCCAGCAGTCGCAGCATGTTGACGTTACCTGAAAAGGTGCTTTTAGTGAAGCTGTATTATTGGAATGGGGTATGTGCTAGTTCAGTGTTAAGATCCTATTGCCATAGGAAGGGGATTTGAATGGGTGAAGGTCCGTTGACAAATGCAGCTGTGGCAAGAATGATTTCAAAGTTCGAAGCCACGTGTGGTTTAGACGATAGACCCCATAGTGGCCGACCAAGCACAAAGGCGTAATGCTGCTGAGACAGTTCAGGAAGAAATGGAGACTGTTGCGAGTTCGGGTATGCACGGGGAAGTCAGCGCTCATGCAGTCGCACATCGCATCGGCATTCCATACACTACTGTTTGGTTGGCACTGAGGTGTATCCTCCGATACTATCCGTACAAAATCCATCGGCATCATGAACTGTTACCTGGTGATTTAGTGAAGCAGAGGGCATTTGCGGTGTGGGCATTTCAAAAGATGGCGAAAGATGAGGATTGGTTGAGTAACGTGTTGTGGACCAACGAAGCTCATTTCACGTTCCAAGGGTCTGTCAACGCCCACAACTGCAGAATTTGGGCTACCGAAAATCCTAGAACTGTCGTGTAAAAACTCCATTGCACGACGAAAAAGTCACGGTATGGGTTGGATTTACCACATCTACCTTTATCGGGCCTTTTTTCTTCGAGCAATTGCGCGATTCTGGTTTTGTAACTGCTACCGTGATGGGTGAAGAGGTACGCCGATACGTTACAGAATCGCATCATCCCCAGCCTGACTGATAAACACCTGCTGGAACGTACGGTGTTTATGCAGGATGGCACTCTACCCCATATTGCTAGACGTGTGAAAGATCTCTTGCGCGCGTCGTTTGGTGATGATCGTGTGCTCAGCTGCCACTTTCGTTATTATTGGCCTCCCAGTCCTCAGACCTCAGTGTGCAATTATTGGCTTTGGCGTTACCTGAAGTCGCAAGTGTATCATGATCGACCGACATCTCTAGGGATGCTGAAAGACAACATCCAACGCCAATGCCTCGCCATAACTCCGGACATGCTTTACAGTGCTGTTCACAACATTATTCCTTGACTACAGCTATTGTTGAGGAATGATCGTGGACATATTGAGCATTTCCTGTAAAGAACATCATCTTTGCTTTCTCTTACTTTGTTATGGTAATTATTGCTATTCTGATCAGATGAAGCGCCATCTGTCGGACATTTTTTGAACTTTTGTATTTTTTTGGTTCTAACAAAACCCCATGTCATTCCAAGCATGTGTGTCAATTTGTACCTCTCTACCTACATTAGTCTGTGATTTATTCAGTTTTCAAATTTATACTGAGTTTTTGATCACCCGGTATAATTAAATTGTGAGTTTTTCCAGAATGTCTTTGTTTTTGGCTGCCTTTCTGATGACACTTACAGTGCTGTTTACAATTTTGGTATAGGTTTCTCTGGTCATTTGATTGACAGTTGCTACGAGGATATTTTCAACTTCACAGATGATGAATCTTTTATTGTTTGCAGTAGCTTAATTTTTTGTTTGCGCTCTTACCCCTTCAGTGGAATTGAAGTGATAATTGTACAGAGAAAGCGGAAAGATTTCATGCCCATGCCTTTTACCAACGTCAACAGTTACTAATGTTGGAAATTGTGGTTTCTTTTGTGCTACAGTTTTGAGCAATTCAGCCTTTCTCAGATCTTTTCTGAAATCCCCTTTTCATCATTTCAGGCACTAAATAGTATCATCTTTTCTAGTTGGCAAAGTTGGTGTCTTGTCATGAACAGCAGAATGATACAGGGCATTTTCCGTAATGATCAATGATGGACTTGTCTGATTTGTCATAAGCGATGTCTTGAACCACTTTTGAAAAATATTATTGTTCATCTCATCATGGTGTGTAAAATAATAATTTGCCTTTCTTTTCTAACAGGCACTGCCATGGTTCCCTCGGGTATTCCATCACTCCATCCGCAACATAATGGTTGGCATTAATCCAAGTTTCATCTATATACACCATATTTTTGAATCTGATACCCATGATCTGTGCAGAAATCTGCATTGCCATGCAATAGCATATGTTCTTTTGATTACTATTTTGCATCTGTTAAAAAAACACTGCTTTCTGAAGTGGTGCTAGTAATTTAGATGAAGTGGGATGTTCCCTTATCTTACTATAGCTACATATATGACAACGAATAGTGTCGTCCAAAGCTATCACTTGCTTCGTCCTTGACTGCACCTTTCCTGATGTGTGCAACTTTGCTGTGCCACAATCTAGACTGTACTGTTCTTTTCCTGTATTTACAATAGTGTTCTTGTTTATTTTCAATGCTGTTGCAGTCCTCTTCATAGTGTGAGCAGTAGGACTCTCCTTTTTCCTTTTCTTTCTCAAAGTAGTCCCTCAGTGAACACACGACTTTGTGGGACTGGCTGTGTAACACACTTTTCTTCCTTCGTTTCTTTTCATGTGTTGAACTGGCAGCATTTATCACACTGCTCATTGTTTGATATGAAACAGAAGTAAATACACATTGAAAACAAACAAAAACAAACAAAACTATGAACTGAGTTATTTAGACAAGAGACAAAGTGTCAGCCCCAACTGCACGTGAGACATACTGGTACGTTTCAGACATGTCCACATCAGGCTGGCAGAGTGGCATTGTGACTCATGCCACCTGCTCAAGTGCAATCCATTGTTGGCTGGCTACCTGCACTCGCTAGGAAACAGAACCGTGCTACTGAACAGCCAGTATCAAAGACTTGTTACCCAGACTACAATAACTGGTACAGTGGGAAATACCATCTGCAGTGCACTTGACAGTGATTTGCAGAGTATAGATGTAGAAACACATGTACACCATATGCACAAAAACACAAGTTATCTACTTTCTATAAAAAAATAAGAAAAATGACTCACTTTGCAGAAAACACTGAGGTCACAAACATCACCGCTACCTTCATATCCACCAACAGCTGTAGTGGTCCAGCTTCTCCTAGTAACTATACTCACAGATTTTTGTGTTTATGCTTGTTCAGGGCACATGTCATTGTGCGAATAGTGGGAAATACATTGCATACAGCAAGGAGTGTCTATTAAAATTTGAACACATCTGACATCTGTAGTACACACTGTGTTGAAAATACTCTCTGTTAGAAAGACACTGTGGTGCAACATCTCCTATGTTGTGAACAACAAATCTGTTTAAGGAAAAAGAAACACCAAACTGTGGGAACTCCAGGTAGGAATATCAACAATTTAGGAAAAGACAGATTGCTACTTACCGTAAAGAAAAAAATGTCAAGCTGCAAACAGGCACAATTAAGACACTTAGATAAGGCTTTCGGCCACAGCTTTCATCAGTAACAGCCTTCATCAGAAAGACACACACACACACACACACACACACACACACACACATGACCACCAACTCCCGCATCTTGGGCCAGAATGCAACTATCATGTGGGATGCAAGAGCAATCTGGAGGAGGCAATGAAGGGGAAGGGATAGTAGTGCACAGGTGGGGAGAGAGACGAGCACTGTCTGGTAGAGTGTACCAACAGGTGCATTGTCAGGAGGTTGTGGGGCAGGGAGTTGGAGAAAAAAGGAGCAAAGAAGGATAGGAACAAGGAAAGATAGGTGGACGCATTGGCAGAGGGCTGGAAATAAACTGGATGAGAGATGACAATGGGGAGGAGATGATAGGACAGAGGGGGTGGAAACTATTGGGTTGAGGGTGTGGGGACAATATGTTACCATAGGTTAAGGCTGGGATAATTATGGGAGTGGAGAAGCTGTTGTAAGGATAACTCCCATCTGTGCAGTTCAGAAAAGCTGGTGGTGGTTCACGTTATCCCACAGGGTGGTCTACTTTGCTGTTGGCCATAGTGTGGAGGTGGCCATTTATCGTGGTGGACAGCTGGTTGGTAGTCATGCCAATACAGAAAGCTATGCAATGATTGCAGCAGAGCTGGTAAATGACATGGTTGCTTTCAAAGGTGACCTGGTACCTGATGAGGTAGGATAATCTGTGACAAGACTAGAATATGAAGTGCTGGGTGGGTGGATTGGGCAGGTTTTGGACCTGGGTCTTCTACAGGGATATGATCCTCCACAAAATCTAGAGCCAAAACATTCCATGTAATACTGTTGTTAACCTTTCCACCAAAGCCCTCAGCTCCACAGAAGTTTCAGTCCTATCCAAAGGCCTCACCTTAAGCCCTACACCCAAATTTAACCATGCGTGACTTGTCAAAACCTACTCTCCTCCTCCTGATCCCTGCAATAAATAATTTCCTTGCCACCAATCCTTCCAACCAAAACTATCCAACTGTGATCCTCCTCCCCCTCCCCCTGAACACCATCCAGGAATTCCTTACCTCATCCTACATGCAGACAAAGGTTACATCACTGCTGTTACAAATCGCCGTAACTACCTGGTAGGAAGCCTTCGCCAATTATCTGACTCCTCCACTATAAACTCTGTCAGAGTGATCCCATCCCAGAAGTTCAACACAAACTCCAATCCCTGCTTAAAGCCTTAGGCCTTTCCCAGAACATCTCCCCTGAATTCATTTCCCTCCTCACCCCTGTGATGCCCCACACTCAGCTCCTACTTGCTCCCCCAAAAACCACGAACCTAACATTTCTGGGCATCCCATTGTAGCTAGTTATTGTGCCCCCACTGAAAAAAATTTGGCCCTCATTGACCAACACCTCCAACCAATTGCCTGTAATCTAGCCTCCCATGTCAAAGACACTAACCACTTCCTTCACGACTTTCCATCATCCCCAACCCTTTACCTTCTGGATCCCTATTCGTCACTGTTCATGTCACCTCCATATACACAAACATCCCTCATGCCTATTGAATACTACTTTCCCAATGCCCTTCAGACTCCAAACCCACCCCTCATTCTTCATGCACCTTACTAACTTTACCCTAATGCACAACTACTTCCCATTTGAAGTGAAGGTATATAAACAAGTCTGCGGGACAGTCGTGGGCACTTGCATGGCACCCTAATATGCCAGCGGTTTTATAAGCCATCTAGAGGAGAACTTTGTAGCCTCCCGAAACACCAAACCATTAGTCTGGTTCAGGTTAATTGATGATATCTTCATGATTTGGACTCAGGGCCAAGACACCCTATCTTCATTCCTTCACAACCTCAACACTTTCTCTCCCATCTGCTTCATGCAATCCTCCTCAACTCATTGTGCCACCTTCCTAGATGTTGACCTCCTCATCTCTGATGGCTCCATCTGCATCTCTGTCCACATTAAGCGCACAAACTACCAACAGTACATGCATTTTGATAGCTGTCATCACTTTCACACCAAAAAATCTCACCCATACAATCTGGTCACCTGTGGATGGCGTATCTGCAGTGACAAAAACTCCGCATATCAGTATGCTGAGGGTCTCACAAAGGCCTTCACAGACAGGCACAATCCCCCAGACCTAGTCTGCAAACAGATCTCCCATGCTATTTCCCCTCATATCCCTCACCCTCCCACTACCCCCAAGAACCAGCCACAAAGGAGTGTCCCCTTCATCCCCCAGCACCACCCTGGACTGGAACAACTGAACCACATCTTTGCCACAGCTTTCATTACCTATCATCCTGCCTGAAATGAGGGACATACTACCCGATGTACTTCCCTCCCCTCCTAAAGTCATGTTCCATCACCCACCCAATCTCCACAACATTCTAGTCCATCCCTGTGCCATTTCCAATCCAATCCCTTATCACAAGGGTCATATCTCTGTGCAAAATGTGCCCCATCCACCCACCCACCCAGCACTTTCTACTCCAATCCTGTCACAGATTTAGCCTGATCCATCAGGGTCCAGAGCACCTATGAAAGCAGCCATCTCATTTACCAGCTCTGCTGCAATTATTGCACAGCTTTTTATACTGGATATGACTACCAGCTATCTGTCCACCAGGATGAACAACTTTTCTGCACTGAGCAGATGGGAGTTACCCTTACAACACATTCTCTGCTCCCATAAGTATCCCGGCCTCAACTTACAGTGACATACTGTCCCCACACCCTCCACCCAACAGTTTCCAACCCCTTGTCCTATCATCTCCTCCCCATTCTCATCTCCCACCCTGTTTATTTGCAGCCCATCTTCCAAAGCATCTGCCCATATTTCTCCACATTTCTCCACTCCTCTCCTTTTTTGCTCTTTTTCACCCCACCTCCCTGCCCCACAATCTACTCTCTCTCTCTCTCTCTCTCTCTCTCTCTCTCTCTCTCTCCACTCCATACACTACTATCCCTTCCCCTTCATAGTCCACTCTAGATTGCTGCTTGCATCCCATGTGATAGTTGCATTCCGGCCCGAGATACGGCAGTTGGCAGTCGTGTGTCTCTCATTTACTGATGAAGGCTGTTGCCGAAAACTTTATGTAAGTATCGTTTTAATTGTGTCTGTCTGCAGCTTAATGTATCTTCTTTACGGTAAGCAGCAATCTGTCTTTTCCTATATTGTTGAAGAAGAAACATCTGTTGATCTTTACTGCTCATCTTTGCTATTGGGACAAAAATAATAAGAAAATTAAGTGTTAAATGGAATTCGCAGCATATTAAAAAGCCTCCTCAGATCATTGTTGAAACCTCTGCTGGTGTTTCTGAAATAAATTGTTTTTAAACTCCAGACAGATGTATTGGCGATGATAAATAATTTTCAGTACCTAAATAATTCAACTGTATATCTGATCTGAACCAAGCAGGTACAGAGATTTTGTATGGTTTGTATTGTTTGTAATTTTTTCCAGAAACAACCTTTTTTACCATAAACATCACTTCATCATGACACTTTATTTCAGATCACACTATTTTGATTCTACATGTAGTCTTTTACCTATGTTCAGTATTGCCCTTTGCTTCATTATAGTTGAATGAGTAATAATGTACATCATAACCAGTTGGATTCTTAAGTTGACAGTGTTTGTGGAAATTCGAGCAACCTATATTGGAACTACAGAAAATAATCATAAGAAAGGTGTACTGTATATACTAGAAAATTGTGTTGCCCATTAACTAAGAAAATCTGAAGTTATTAACACTTCCCTTCCTACAAAAGTACGCAGTGGCAACTTGTGAAAAATTATACCAATATGCTACAATGTGGTTGCCTTCTGACTTACAGTGGTAGTATTCAAAACTGAATTGAATACATTAATTTTACACATATAAATTAAACTGTTTAAATAGAGTTAAATTTTATGATTAATAGTTTAACTTAGCAAAGGATTTAAAATAAATAAAAGTTGTTGTCAGTGGGAATCAAACCCAGGCCTACAAATTACCAGTCCTTGCTTTGGCCCACTTGCCCACAGTGCCATCACAACAACTGTTCTATAAAACGCCATCATACACCACATTTGTGCAGTACACTACACACAACTTCAAAGAAAGATACTGACATAGTGCTGTGAGCAATGTAGCACTCATAGTGCCAGAATGAATGATGTCACATCGGAGCATGCATAGTAGAAGACAAACGGCTGTGATGCTTCTCCTAGTTGATCATAGCACAACTGACCTTCTTTTTTTTTTTACGCTGGTTTCTAGCTATTATGGAGAGAGCGCTACGAAAGTATTTTAATCCATTTTACTTGCATACCAGCATGCATTCAAGGAGAAATGGCATAATTTTAGTGTGATATTTGCAGTGTGCCCTAACGCATTAGCATATGATAGCCGGCCATCACTGTGTTTATAGTATTGTCTTTTCACATAGCAGTTTAAAATTATTCATGGAAACTATTTTGATCACTCATATAATATGAGGAAAAAATAAATTGCTACTTACCATAAAATTAACACATTAAGCTACAGACAAGCACAATTAAAAGACATTTACATAAAAACATGTTTGGCCACAGACTTCATCAGAAAAGCAAAGAGAAACATTTGACAGCCAACTCCGGCAGCTCAGACTGCCCAAGCTGCCAGAGTTGGTGGTCATGACTCCGTGAAGTGTGCTTGCTTGTGCGAATGAATGGTATGTTTCTCTTGGTTTTTTTTTATGAAGGCTGTGGCCATAAGCCTATGTGTAAGTGTCTTTTGATTGTGTCTGTCTGCAACTTAATGTGTCCTACCTCTGGAATGGATGTGTATGATGTCCTTAGGTTAGTTAGATTTAAGTAGTTCTAAGTTCTAGGGGACTGATGATCTTAGAAGTCAAGTCCCATAGTGCTCAGAGCCATTTGAACCATTTGAACTCGCATGTCTTCTTTGCTCAAATCAAATAACTAAGACGTGTGTATTATAACTAAATCACAATTTAAATTAATTCAATTCACAATTCTCTGGACTATTTTCTGTAGATTTGGTGGCTGATACAATAAACTGAGAAGCTCCAAGAACAGCAGAAGATAACCTCATAACATCTTTTAGCTTATAAAAAACCAGATGAAAGACTAGCAACATTTGTATATTGCCTCCATGTGCTACTGTGTTTGTACAGACCATGATAACTTAGGACATTTCTACGTATGAACTTTCATGTGTATTGTCTTTAATTTGTGTGGAATCATTATTTTAAAACTTTGTGTAGCATTAGATACACTGTCAAAGTGAAGATACATGGGATACTGTTTTAGGATAAATAGACTGGAACTGTCAAAAAGAACACAACTCAGATTCAGAAACAGTAGACTTATGCAACAGGTAGGACTGAGCGTTAACTACGTACGTAAAATTAATGTAAGTTGAGGTCCAATTTTGCTCACAAATACACGCAGATTATGTTCAATTGGGACCAGAGACTAAAGAAAGCAATGTAATTCGGAAGAAAAATGTTTTATAAAATGATCAACTGTACAACAAATTATACACTGTGGGAACAAAAGTCACAGGATACCTCCTAATATTGTGTCGGAGCTCCTTTTGCTCAGCATAGTGCAGGAACTGATCTCTCGATTATGTCTCATAAATGTTCAATGGGATTCATGTCGGGCAATCTGGGTGGCCAAAGCATTCGCTTGAATTGTCCAGAATGTTCTTTAAACCAGTTGTGAACAACTGTGGCCCAGCATTGTCATCCATAAAAATACCAGCTTTGGGAACACATAGTCCATGAGTGGCCAAACATAACCATTTCCAGTCAATGATCAGTAAAGTTGGACTAGAGGACCCAGTCCATTACATGTAAAAACAGCCCACACTATTATGGAGCAACCATCAGATTGCACAGTGTCTTGTTGACAACCTGGGTTCATGGCTTTGTGGGATCTGTGCCATACTCAAACTCTATCATCAGCGCTTACCAGCTGGCATTACTTGTGTGTTAGCACTGACAACTCTACACACATTCCACTGCTGTCAGCCATTAAGTGAATGCCATTGGCCACTGCGTTGTTCGTGGTGAGAGGTAATGCCTGAAATATGGTATCCTTGGCATAATATTGACACTGTGGATCTTGGAATGTTGAATTCCCTAATGATTTCTGGAATGGAATGTCCTATGCATCTAGCTCCAACTACCATTCCATATTGAAAGTCTGTTAATTCCCGTCATGCAGTCATATTCTCGTCCAAAACCTTCTCACATGAATCACCTGAGTACGTACAACAGCTTCGCCAATGCCCGTTTTACTATCCCATGTCTTCTGTTACCTCACTGTATTACAGTACAGTATCGTGCACTAATGTAAAGTGAAGTTAGTGTGATGTAGAAGGCTTCATAAAATCGAACATTGTCTTATGCTGAGTCAGTTTCTATTTTTTTCTTCTCTCACAAAATTTCCTCGTAACACACTAATAAATTTTGTATTCCCTATTTTGTAGCAGAAATGTGCATTCCATTGGAGTCTGTTTTTTCTAAGATTTGTAATTCTTTTTTAATTCAACTGAGGTTGTCTGTCAAATATGCAACTAGCATTTGATTGTCTGATTGAACTTGGTCTAAAGAGTTTAATGTTTTGCTCTTGGTCACACATTCCATTACCAATTTTCAGCTCCTAATTGTGTGAATCCAGCAGTTCTTGAACATCATCATCATCCACCTCTAAATTTAATAGTCTGGCAAGATCGACCGCTTCTTCAATTACATTATCAACTTGATCATGATCTGACACTGATTCTCCCCAGATTCAGTGATGAAAAAAAATTGAACAGGTTTTTCAGATGCCATTTAAAATTTTTTGTGGAAGTTCATTCCAGGACTGTCCAACAATTCCACAACATCAAAAACATTGGATTTCTTCCATAAGTCTTTAACACAGAGCTCATTGTTTTGTCTCCTAGTTTCACGTAGATGCACAAATGATCGTTTTGTGTCCAAACAATGGAAAAACCAGGACAGAACATAACAATATTATGCAAAGGATAGTTGCTACTCACCATATAACAGATATGCTGAACCCCAGGTAGGCACAACAAAAAGACTGCCAAAAAGAGCTTTCGGCCAACAAGGCCTTTGCTCTTATTTTTCTTCCTATAATTCTTTTTTCATTTGGAATCTGCCTGTATTGCCTGTAATCTATAATCTGTAATCTAGTGTCAACCAGAACCCTTTATATCAGTTGGTAAAATGGCAGCTCGTCGAGGCAGTGTGAGGGTATTTTCAGGTAACCAATGATAGTGAGAAATTACAGTTTGCTTTTAGTGCTAAAATTTAAATTTTCCTGTCTTGAGTTTGCTCGTATAGGTTAACATTAATCACCATGGACAAAGCGATCGTGATTTTAGTTCTGCCGCAGATTGTTGAATGCTATTGTTTGCACATAATGAAGTTGAGGTTAGGTTGGGACACGAGTTTAAATTCAGAACTACAAAATGCATCATCTGCCACAGTTCAGTCATTGGTCACTTAAAATCAACCATCAACAGACAGTATTTCATTTCCATCATTCCTTGTGGTGGCCACGTCCAGCATTGCTCACAATCTGCGTTACACATCAACAGCATTTGTGAAGTTAAGCACCATGTTTGTGTGTCATCTATAACTGAGCTAAGATGAGTGGAAATGGGATTGGAAATGTAACAGTATGAAACACACTTCAGATCAATACACCTTAGAAGAAAAGATGAGTGGAAATGGGATTGGAAATGTAACAGTATGAAACACACTTCAGATCAATACACCTTAAAAGAAAATATGGTGAGAAAGAGGTTGAAATGATTGCTCATTTTAAAAGATGGAAAAAGGAGAACCAACAACAGGAGATCTGGAATGGACAGAATTTGGAAGAAGACCAATCGGAGGACCACAAACAAGATGGAGGGATCAGGTAAAGGATGATGTGATGTGAATTGCAGAGGACTACAGTGGGAGGAAATACTGAACAATAGACTGAGGGAGAAAATTTAAGATTGGAAGAGGCTTTGTGTAAGCAGAAAATTTTGAGTAAGAAAAAGAAGAAGAAGAAATTTAAAACCATAAAATTATAAGGACAGATCAGTGAAATTAATTTAGTTCCCAACCCATGTTTCTGGCAATTAATTTCTTGAATGTATTTTCACAAAGAAATCGATAATAACGAAAATTAACACAAATCAAACAAACAGTCTTTCTGACTTTTCGAACTACTAGAGCCTTTCTCGGAGATGAGAGAGGGATAGAGTGGGGAAGTTTGGAAAGGAGTCATCTTTTGTGTCTTGCCAACTATAAGTCCTAGACTTGTTGCTGAAGTGGATTAAGAGCTATGTAATGATTCTTATACAAGTTTGTTTGCTCAGATATTGTTTTGCACAAAGAATCGACTATAGATTCTGTTAACAACCAGTCACATTATTCTATATATGTGACACATTTACAACATAGAGGAGGCACACTGAGTTGCAGACAGAGTTTCAGATGAAAGAATCCTCCTTCCGAAATAGAAAACACACACATGGTCATGCAAGCGCAACTCATGTAGACATGGTGATTGACTGCATCCACTGGGGCCCAAGTGCAGACTGCAGCTGCATCTGACGTGAGCATCAAACTGCATCCTAGAATTTCCATTGTTTGGCATTTATACCACTCTTATCAGTCATCAAAAAACAATGTTGAGCTGAGTCAAAATGCACAAAATCTCATTACAGTATCTGTTGCAGTGTTGTATTGCTGCCAGATGATTTTGAATCTACGTCACGTATCACTTTCCTCAGCGTTTGTACCTTGGTACACACACTGGTTTGTCACTAAAGTTGTCATCACTTTATAAAAGCACCTTTCTGTTTTGAATTTGACAAATGACTCCTGTTCTCCATTGCATCCATTAGTAAACACAGGGTTGGATGCATGAAGCACGCTCATGAAACAAATGCTAGAAATAGCTGAGAACATGCTGTCTTCACTGTTAACAGGTACCATCTAGCAGAACAAGCTTTATCTAATAGCACAACAAGATCATTTGGCCTGTAACTTGTCATTCTCATTTACTACAAGGTGCAGAATCACGCAGACAGATGTATCAGTCATACCCACTTAAAGGCCTTCTGTGTCAGCAACAGTGTGCTTCTAATCAATATGCAGCGACACTCACTGAGTGAATCATTTAAATGTAAAAATACTTTTTCTTCTAAATTTTTGATATGTATAGTACCAATATTTTCATTGGCAATTTCTCTGTATAATGGACTAAGCAGTCTAGTTGCAGGAAGGAAACATAAAAATAAAATTTTTGCATACCCCATTTTCGTTTTTTTCAAAAAAGAAAGAAAAAAAAAATAATTTAACGAAACGTTTGACTGCTGGGGAAAACTGTGATTGAATTAAGAACAACATAAATAAATAAGAATTATCTTACAGTTAGTTATTAGTCTCTCTCTCTCTCTCTCTCTCTCTACACGTGTGTGTGTGTGTGTGTGTGTGTGTGTGTGTGTGTATTTGTTTGATATTGCTCAGTGTATCTTCATATTGTTCTAATATATTTCTCTCCTCTCCTCTCATTTCAGGAATTGTATGGATTCATTCGCTTGCATAATCTTGTTGTGGTGCCAGCAGCAGAATTCTATTTGGAGTACCACTCTATGGCCAAGTCAACATAGTGTTTTGTGCTTGAAGTTTCTGCGGTTTTATTCTATTCTCAAGTGCTTTTTTTTTGCATAATTAGTCAGTCTGATATACAGGTATTCCCTTATTTATTGCTTGAAAACAAAAATTTGGTTGAAACTAATAAAGATAATGTAGAATATTTACTTCACAAAAGTTAAGAATCTGGCTTTATTAGCAACAGACACTGTGTCCTAATCAGCGAAATGAATGAAAGGAAGTACAGCAACTCATTCCACTGTGTTACATTGCTCCTGTTAAGTTGATGAATTTGTAACATTAATGTTTTTACTACCACTGCTCATCTGTGGAAGATTGTAATATGGTAGATATACTATGTAACAAACCTCATAGTTACATTTTATAGCTCTTGGTTCTCTATGTCTCATTTTGAGTTTAGGAATATCCTCACTCTCTATCTCTCTCCCTTTCTCTCTTTTAATCTTTCCATATTTGGCCTTACACTGGGATGATTTAAAAACCATGACACTCCATAAATTGGCATATTCTTTGCTAAAATCATATACAATGTGTGAACTCGTCTCAAACTGTGAAAATTGTGAAACCAGTAGTTTGGTGTGAAATCCAAACAGCGTTTATGGGGATGTGACTAGGTAGAATTGTCCAAATTGGCCATTATTTTGATGAGTAACCTCCCTATGATTCTCAAGGCTTTAAAGACACTAAACTTTAGTGCCTTGAGAATGTTGGGGAGTTTACCAAACAGTATTAGGTTATCTGGACAATTCTGCATGGCTCTATTCCTGTAAACTATTCAAACACAGTAATTTAGTAACTTGCTTTCCTTACGAAAATGTTGATTTAATTCCTGTCTGTGCCATATTCTTCCACACAGTATTTCTTTCATGAATGCTGGATTAAAATTGAAACATTCCATCAGTTGGTGTTTTATGGCAGAAGTTTGTGTTGTCAGCAATGTGAATGAATGAGTGAGTGAGTTGCTGTTTCACTTTTGGTGGTTTCTTATAAAAAAAAACCTATTTTATGTAATATGTGTGATGGACCTAATCAAATAGTGCTCCCCTGCGTGTGGAAGAAAATGAATATGTACAGCGTATATGTTTTTGAGCACTGATTATTACGGAAAATAATCAGTTTCTTTCGTGGCACGATGAAATGAATGTACATATGTACAGTAGTTGCATTTGTTAAGATTTAAAGTCTTGTGTAATCTTTAAGGTACGGCCTGCCTTGCCTAAAGCATGGCTCCTCAACAGCCACTTCATGTATACGTAAAATGTGCAAGCCTGTTGCCAAGAAACTTCTTAAACAGTCTCTTGCTACAAAGTGTCAATATCCATTATTCGGTGTGGTGTGTGGCACTTGTTGTTTATTTATAAAGTTTGGAACCATGGGTCACAGTGACCTAATCTCTGTAGTGGCATAGTTGTTTCTTGGCAGCATGGCTGCATCTTTCCAAAGCTAGTTCCTCTAAATAAGATGAAAAAATACCAGGTATACGCTACATTTAAGAAACTTGAGATTACTGTCTGGATGTATTTAATATAAATGGTATACCAACAAAAATTGTTTGATGAGCCATATTAAAAGTACTATTTTAATTATTGTGATTATCTTGTATTATAATCTGATAAAAAACCTGTTCAAAAGCCACTCATATTGTTGATGGCTTTTCTGTTTGACCTGAAGAGAAACTGCATTTTGTACTTCTGCCCATACATCCATTTTTTCATCTTTCTCTCTGACACTATTATCTAGTAGTAGTACCTCTTTTCAAAGATTCAGTATACTGACGTACACAGTGTTAAATTTTTACCATTAAAACCGCCCAAGTTGCTCAGATAAAGTATTATTAATAACTGTAATAATAATTAAATGGTTCTCTGTAAAAGTATACGTAGCTCCAAAGAGATGGAGAATCTCTTTGCTGTATATTTAGGACTGTATTGGAAAAATTTTACAGAATTGATGCTTTCAAGTGTTTGCAGACTTTTAATGGTCATTGTGCTCTTCAGTCAACTAAAACAAACAGAAGAGGGCCTTGTGTCCACCACTTACCTTGCTGAAAAATTAACATGGTGACAGAACTTCCCATGTGATTAAATTGGAAATCTTTGATTTACATTAATTTTATTTGTATTAATTTTTGTCACTGCCAAAATGGAAATAAATTACTGTTACCAAAATAAAAATGAGGAAAACAGTTAAGTGTTATCAGTTAGTTTTTCATTTGCTGGTACTCAAAATAGTTCATACACTGCATTACAAATGACAACTGCTTACATGTTGTTGAAGAACACACTGTGTGTTTACTGTCAGCAATGGAGACACTAGTACATGAGTTTTGTTGGTCATCATGGAATGCTGTTTCTAAAGCACAGGGAAGTTGTGTCATAAAACCAGTGTTTTAGCAATGTGCTATTGTGATAGTTACATATTCACAAAAGCTTATAATTAGATGTAACAGTGAAAGGTGCAAATAACTGCAACAAGAATGCTATTGATACAGAAAAGAAATTGGCTTTAAATAATTTCATTTAACCAGATGCCTGTTGTAGGATGACATTTTACTTTGAGACATTGTATCTCAGCAGACCCATTTATGTTACTGTAGTAATACTAGTGAAGGAAGTATTAACGTATGCTGGGCCAAATACCTTTATCTGTAATATTTCTGTTTTTTAATAAAAAAATTGACAGTTGAAATTGGATGTGTGGAAAAAACTGTGACTAGTGTGCTATGCCAAACTAAAATTGTCTTGAACTTTAGTCCAAGAGTATACGATAATTATAGGAGAATTTTCAGTACAATTGAGATTATAAGTAGCCCATAAGACTAATTTTGATAAGTTGTTATTTTGTGCCTAGAATAATGTGAAAGTTTCTTTTGCTGTCAAAAAGTCTGTTGCCACTGTTGAGGTAATAACTGTCAGAAGTAAAAATAATGATAATAATGTAATGTATAGATAACTTTTTAAACTTATTTTGAATCTTATACACTAGAGTATACTACAAAACAAGTCTTCTATGCACTAAGGAAACATATGGTCTGACATTAAAATTTGTGACATGTTTAGCCTACACATTCTAAAATAGACGTATGTTATGTGCCATTGTTATTTGCCATGTTATGGGAGATCTAACTTTCCTGTAAAAAAAAAAAGTTACGTTTTTATTGCATTGTGGCTCTGTGCATGGCTGTTCAATCATCCTTTTTGAAAACTTTATCTCAGAATGCTGATGACATGTGAAGGAAATTGGCTTTAAGTAATTTAAACTAAATTAAATGCTTGTGTAGAGTGGCATTTTCTTCTGAGACATTGCACACTGGCAGAACCATTAATGTTAATGAAGGGAGTATTAATTCAAACTAAAGAAGTCATCGACATCTGACGTTAACAAGTGAAATGTTCTTACAGCTTTTAAATTGGCAAACTAATATACACACCAGACTATCAGATGACTTGCTACAAACTGAAGGGGGTTGTCTTGAAATGTAACAGGAATTGTACACAGTTTAAAGCTGTAGTGTTTTAACCCTCATTAGTATTAATTTGTAATTTCATAATTATTTTTACAACCACTTTGGTGAGAATGCGTATTTAATTCGTACTGCATGTGCAGGTTTTGGAGTAACTCACTGTTTTATATTTATTGCACAGAAAAACTGTGCATGCAAATATTATATAACTTGTAGTGCACTTATATTATTTAAATTAGACTCGACAAGAAATCTTGCTACAAGACAAGCTATAAATGATCAATAATAATCGTAATAATGATTCAAGTGTGGTATTGTGAATCTGCACATGTAGGCACCTACTGCAGCATCTTTGCAATGTCTGTTACAAATGGGCAAGCTGAGTAGGGAGCCATGTTCTGTCCTGTAAATTGTACGCTGTGAAATAGTTTGATAATGATAATATGTCAATGCTGGATATTTTCTATCTAATGCATTGTGGCCATTTTTCCTCCAAAGGATACTCCCTCCTTCCTACATTGATCAGTAAGTGTGCATATGTCAACTTTCATAGCCGATTCCACTAGTGGGAAGAAAGGACAATTAGCTGTTCTCATCACCCACACACTTCAAAAGCACAGTTACATTTTTTCCTTCATTTGCATTTACTCCATTACAGACTTCCCTGCTACAATCATAACAAATATTTTTCATACAAATTATTTTAAATGGTTCTATTGTTGGAATTATAAAAATTAAATTATTATTAATCATTTCTTTTGGAAGACAATCCTTGTAAAGAGAATCTGAAGCAAGCTCAGAGTGTTTACAGTTTGCATCTCACCTTGAGAGAAATGCTGAACTACAGTTGTGATATTTTTTTACTAACAAAATTGGGGATTGCAATGTGAGGCAATCTAATAAGAATTTTTCAGAAGCATGATGGTTATTATTTTATATCTACTGTTTACCTTAGTCGCAGAAAAACACACATGCAGGAGCCACAAGGACTGAAAAATTTATTGCTCTCTTATCAACACGAAGCAAAACATTTTATGCATAAGTAGGTTAAGAAGCCATGGTGCTGTTCAAAGTATACGTACATTCAAGGTATAAAGAATTTGTTATGTATAAGAATGATTCCGATCCCGCCATGTCTTAATTTTAAGATCTATCTTTGATAAAATGTGCAGTCATTGTGATTTGTATGCTAGATAATTAGTGTGTATATAACACTTTCATTTGTGTCATTTTTGTCAAAGTTGAAGGATTTTGTAAATGGTAACAATCTAAGTGTCACATAACAATCTTTGAGAGATTTTTTCTTAATCTTTTCTCCTGTGCCATATCAAATTAATTGCTGCTGGGGAGTTCATTTTAGTTGGTTTGGCTGCTATTAATTTAAATTTTATGTGAGATCTATACCTGTAACTAAGTGCTGGTTATTAGTAAAATATGCTCATCATAAGTGTTGAAACTCAGGGAAAAGAAGATTAAATTTACTTTGTTTCTTGGTAGCAGCTGTGAGTTTTTGCAGTCATTAATTTTTGTGAGGTGACACTACTGAACAAATGCTTAATTTTTTTCATGTGTGTGTTTGTGTTTGTGTATGTGTATGTATGTGTGGATGTGTGCATGTGCGTTACCATTTACAGAGTGTTTCTTTTGCAGTACATTGGATATATATATATACGTGTAATTCATACCAGTCTGTGATAAGTGCATGAAGGGACATTAACATATTGTGAGATACGTTTCTGATGGTGAAATAGTATGGGAGAGCGCTCTGTCATTTTATTTTTAATAGTCATTGTAATTGTGTTTATGATGATAGATTAATTTCATATATGCTCTGTATTTCACATGCAGTGGCATAATTCTGAGAGTTTGTACTTCTCTTAGGACATTTGTTTTTATACTTTTTGTTTTATTTCTTCATTGAAAACTTCCTAAAATACTCCTCTTAGTGAAACAGTATCCTCTTAATTTTTTCATTAGTGGACAGTATTGTAACTGTTACTTTTTTGAAGTTGTGATTAACAATTTTGTATTTAATGTTGTGAACTCTGTTGTAAACAGATTATTGATTGGTGGACAAGTGATAAAATTTGCATGTCTATAATTTCATCTTTTTATTTTTCATCTCTCATAGGTACATACATTCTGAGAAGTGCATATAAATAATTCATTCATGCCACTGAGTTGTTCACAATAAATCAGCTTTGAAATATTCGTGTTGACTTTATTATATGTGTAAGATCTTTAAATTATTCCTCTCATTCCATCAATCCTTATCCTGCTGTCTCCAGCCATCCATTGTAAAGTTAGGATAGCATAGGAATAATTTTGTTGTTTATCATAAATATTATTGGTCACCCAACTGCGGAGATAGTACTATAGTTCTGGCGTGCTACAATATTATTAACAGATCAGAATTAGGTTTTTACTGAAACATCAAATTTACTGAAACATCAAGTTTCAACAAGTAAGTTGTTGAGAACTGAATGTTGATGTAAAACTTTTAACTGTAGAGAATTATACAGGGAATATATATAATTATATGTATAGAAATGGAAAGGGCAAACTGAAATCACTGTAGAAAATAGGGAAGATTATAAGCAGTTAATTTCTCAAATTGATTCAAACAATATAATGCATAGAAGGGGGTAGTTATTTTACCCTGAAAGGCATCCTGTTAGATAATTTTGCGTTATGAATATAATGTTAATTTTTGGTAGGTGTTAGTTAACTTTGTTACTCAATTAAGACTCGTACAAAAAAAGGTAGCTTTAGTATTGCAGTGCTTGATGTTCTTTAATATTGGGTAATGGCTAATACAACTAAAGCCCTTGGATCTGTAGAGTTATAGATGTCTGGCGAGTGCTTGTAGAATAAATAACATTTCATTTTGGATGAATTTTCTGGCATTTGAACCTGTATTGCCTAAATTCTCTCTCACCAATTTGTCATTTTTAATGCCCTTTTTTATTGGTAAAGTTAATATTCTACACTGCTGAAGAAGTTGCCCACACATTCATATGGATGCAAAGAAAGACTGGCAGCAGACCCGATATCAAGCAAAGTTGAGTGTAGGTAAATTCCTATAGAAATAAATAGTTACTTATAAAATGTGTTACACAGCCATTTGTCACACATAGAATTACCTAGAAGTTCTGCAAACAAATCTTAAATATGTTGTGAAAATCATTTAGTTATTTTCAGGGCCTCTTGAAATTTCACTCTTTTTCTCTTATCACAGGTGACATTTTTCACAAATGAGTAGTCTCCATATCCGCATTGTTTCTTCACATTTTTCATTTAATAGGGCTTGTACCAGCCTTCTTCATGTAGAGCCGTCTGCAGAACCCTAACTTTGAAGCCAACAATAAGTCACAGAAGTGGCTGTCATGGTGTAATAGTCCGTTCTTACAAAGCTTTTTGAAAACACTGAGAAGTTTGTATGCCTCTAAACAGGTCTTACTAGTAATAACACTTCTGCAGTTTTACTGCCATATGATATACTCAAAATTCACTGCAGATGACAAGGGCTATTTAAAAAAAGATTCACTGCTCTGCACAACATTCCAGTATTTGTTTTCTACCTTTTCTGCAGCACAGTGATACATATCTTATCCCTTTTTAATCAGCCAACTAGTTCAAGCAAGGAATATCCAGAGTGGTAGAGAGTGTGAAGAAAATAATAATAAAAATGTTGAGAAAATGTACAATAGTGAACTGGGCACCTGCCAATTATAGCTGTAAGAAATAGCTGACATTTTGGTATATAATAAGAAATATCATGGTGCATTTTACAAGAAAAATGAACTATAAGAAAACTTTGTGCCAGATAGATGTTACATTGGTTGAATGCTGTCCAAAAGAAAATATTCCAAACAAATTTCTCAGCAAAGTATAGACCATACTAAAAATAATCAAACTGATTTTTTGCATTGATTTATTACTGCCCGAGACATGGTTCTAGCACTTCATACTACACTGAAGTGCCAAAGTTTGGCATAGGCATGCGTATTCAAATACAGAAATATGTAAACAGGCAGAATACAGTGCTGCAGTCAGCAACACCTGTATAAGACAACAAGTGTCTGGCATAGTTGTTAGATCAATTACTGCTGCTGCAATGTCTGATGAGAGAACTGCGAGTTCCTGCTGCTAATAAGGTGGAGTGCACCGTTCGTTTATTACATATTTTTACAAGCTTCAAACAAGAGTGACTTATTTTCAGTTACCTGTGCAGTTACTAGTATATTTTTTGTAATTTATTGCATGCTCGAGTGCTTACTAGGAAAAACCTTTTATTTTAAAAACAGTGTAGTGCACAGTACGGCCATTGCCATCGACCCTTGTATCGACCCTCGTATTGTACAGGCTTTTGTTTGTTTTGCTTAGAACAGCTCAGTTTCGGTTGGACTGTCACTGAGAGAACACTGCGAATTTGTGCTGCTAATAAGGCGAGTACACCGTTCGTTTCTTACGTATTTTTATGAGCTTCAGACAGGAGCGACTTCAGTAGTAGGTAGGCAATGTGATCGCTGTGTATGGATGCGAGCTGAGTTGGTGACCCTTCGCTCACAGCTCCAGGTAGTGTTGCATCCGTCACACAGCTTGAGGCTGCTACCAAGGGTCATCACTGGGGGGGGGGGGGGGGGGGGGTCGGACACGGGGATGCGAGGGATGTCAAGCACACCCCACGTGTCCTCCAATCGTTCCACTGCTGTGGCCCCTTCTGGTATTGCCTGTACTGAGGTTGAACCCTTACCCGTGTTCGAGTGGGAGATCATTCCAAATTCTGGCAAGCAGATAAAGACTTTATGAGGGGCCGATCATAAGGCCTCCCTGGTTTTTTTGATGAACAGATTTTGGGCATTATCTGTGGCTGACGAAGACTCTGAGCCGGATGCAGTCGTCCACCCTGTTCCAGAGAAAGCTTCTCAGCCCGCAAGGTTTGGGCATTCACAGAGGGTGGGTTTGCTGGTAGTCGGGAGCTCCAACGTTAGGCATGTAATGGGGGCCCTTAGGAACATGGCTGCCAAGGAGGGGAGGGAAGCCCACCTGCTTAATAGGTCAGGAGTCCATTACACACTCCGTGTGCATACCAGGGGGAGTCATTCCAGATGTTGAAATGGTGCCTCCGGATGCCATGAAGAGTACAGGGTGCACCCAACTGCAGGTGGTGGCTCATGTCGATACTAATGACATGTGTCGCTTTGGATCGGAGGAGATTCTCTCTGGTTTCGAACGGCTAGTGGAAATGGTAAAGACTGCCAGTCTTGCTTGCGAGATTAGGGCGGAGCTCACCATCTCCAGCATCGTCGACAGAACCGACTGTGGTCATTTGGTGTAGAGCTGAGTGAAGGATCTGAATCAGAGGCTCAGATGGTTCTGTGACTGTGTAGGCATCAGATTCGTTGACTTGCGCCATTGGGTGGTGGGTTTCCAGGTTCCGCTTAATATGTCAGGAGTCCATTACACACAGGAAGTGGCTACATGGGTAGCGGGGGCTGCGTGGAAGGGAATGGGCAGTTTTTTTAGGTTAGAGGGACTCAGGAAACCAAAGAAAGGGTGCCCATCTAAAAGGGGGCAGGTAAAACACAGTAAGGTAGTTATGGAAATGATCGGTATTATAGTTGAAAATTGTCATAGCTATTCATAGCTATCTTCGGAAAGAACCAGAACTCCAAGTCCTAATAGAAAGCACTAAAGCTTAAATAGTAATAGGTACAGAAAGCTGGCTCAAGCTGGAAATAAGTTCAGCCGAAATTTTTTCGAATGACCTAACAGTGTGCAGAAAGGATAGATTAAATACAGTTGGTGGTGGAGTATTTACGAGGCATGTTTTTTAAGTACCGTTTTGAAATTAAAAAAAGACATGCTAAAATATCTCAATAATTGTATTTTTTTACGTGAAAGCCTGTACCTTAATCTACCCACTGATGCCATTACAGTCTGATTCTTCCTTGTTTACGTTGTGTACTGAGTGTTTAAGATGCCTCCGATAATCGTGAGTCCCACCGACTGTGAAGTACGGCTGTTATAAGATTTCTTAGTGCTAAAGGCCTAAAAGTGATTGATATTCGTTGTGAGATCTGTGCATTTTATGGAGAAAACATTATGAGTGATGGAATGGTAAGAAAGTGGGTGAGAGCATTTAAAGATGGCCGCACAAATGTGCATGATGAACAATGGAGTGAGCGTCCTTCGGTCGTTAATGAAAGTTTGGTGCAGGAAGTGGACAATAAGGTGAGAGAAAACAGATGCTTTACAATTTCCTCCTTGTGGGATGACTTTCCTAATGTTTCTCGTAGTGTTTTGTATGGCATTGTGACCGAGCACTTGAATTACCGAAAATTGTGCGTACGTTGGGTACCGAAAATGTTGACAGATGTGCACAAAACCAAACATTTAGACAGTGCATTGACTTTCCTTGAGTGGTACCACAACGACGGTGGTGATTTCTTAAGTCTAATTGTTACGGGCGATGAAACATGGGGGAGGGGGCTACGTCACACAAGAATCAAAGCAACAGTCCATGGCAGTTGAGCAAGGGCATTGTTTTGCTGCAAGACAATGCCTATCCACATGTGACGAATCAGACCAAAGATCTCATCACATCTTTTTGGTCGGAAACTCTAGATCATCCTCCGTACAGTCCCGATCTTGTGCTCAGTGACTACCATCTGTTCCTGCACTGGAAGAAATACCTGGGCAGTCAGCATTTTCAAGACGATGACAAAGTCAAAACAGTGGTGATGCAGTGGCAGACTTCTATGAGGAGGGTATTCAAAAACTGGTACAACGTTATGACAAGTGCCTCAATATTGACGGAAATAGTGTATAAAAGTAGATTAAGGTACAGGCTTTCATGTAAAAATAAAATTATTGAGATGTCTTAGCACGTCTTTTTTAAATTTCAAAACGGTACTTACTTAAAAAAACATGCCTCGTATTACTGTCAGAAGCAGTTTACCTTGTAGCAAAATTGAATTAGATAGTTCCTGTGAAATAGTATGGGTAGAGGTTATACTTGACAATCGGACTAAACTATTAATCGGATGGCCGACAGGGTTGTAGCCTCTCCCCGATGTTATTCAATCTGCATATTGAGCAAGCAGTAAAGGAAACAAAAGAAAAATTCGGAGTAGGTATTAAAATCCATGGAGAAGAAATAAAAACTTTAAGGTTAGCCGATGACATTGTAATTCTGTCAGAGACAGCAAAGGACTTGGAAGAGCAGTTGAACGGAATGGACAGTGTCTTGAAAGGAGGATATAAGATGAACATCAACAAAAGCAAAACGAGAATAATGGAATGTAGTCTAGTTAACTGGGGCGATTCTGAGGGAATTAGATTAGGAAATGACACACTTAAAGTAGTAAATGAGTTTTGCTATTTGGGGAGCAAAGTAACTGATGATGGTCGAAGTGGAGAGGATATAAAATGTAGACTGGCAATGGCAAGGAAAGCATTTCTGAAGAAGACAAATTTGTTAACATCGAGTATAGATTTAAGTGTCAGAAAGTTGTTTCTGAAAGTATTTGTATGGAGTGTAGCCATGTATGGAAGTGAAACATGGACGATAAATAGTTTGGACAAGAAGAGAATAGAGGCCTTTGAAATGTGGTGCTACAGAAGAATGCTGAAGATTAGATGGGTAGATCACGTAACTAATGAGGAAGTATTGAATAGGATTGGGGAGAAGAGGAGTTTGTGGCACAACTTGACTAGAAGAAGGGATCGGTTGGTAGGACATGTTCTGAGGCATCAAGGGATCACCAATTTAGTATTGGAGGGCAGCGTGGAGGGTAAAAATCGTAGAGGGAGACCAAGAGATGAATACACTAAACAGATTCAGAGGGATGTAGGCTGCAGTACATATTGGGAGATGAAGAAGCTTGCACAGGATAGAGTAGCATGGAGAGCTGCATCAAACCAGTCTCAGGACTGAAGACCACAACAACAACAACCCCACCCATACAATTATAGTCGGTAGTGATTTCAATCTACCCTCGATATGCTGGAAAAATTATATGTTTTAAGCTGGCAGCAGGCATAAAATGTCATCCAAAATTGTACTGAATACTTTTTCAGGAAATTATTTGGAATTATTAGTTCATGAGCCCACTCTAAGCATAAACGAAAATAGTATTGATGACAGTTGAGATGTATAAACCACATAAATTAATAAGTGATGGTACTGATCTCCAATGGTACACAAAACAGGTCAGATCGTTGTTGCAGAAGCAACAAAAAAAGCATGCCAAATTTAAAAGAATGCAAAATCCCCAAGATTGGCAAAGTTTCACGGAGGTCTGAAGTATAACGCATACTTCAATGCGAAATGCTTGTAATAATTTCCACAATGAAACTCAGTCTCAGAATCTGGCAGAAAACCCAGAGAGATTCTGGTCATAAAGCACACCAGTGGCAAGACGCAATCAATACCTTCACTGCGCGATAACAACGGTGAAGTCACTGATGACAGTGCCACTAAAGCACTGTTACTAAACATGGTTTTCCGAAGTTCCTTCACCAAAGAAGACAAAGTAAATACTTCTGAATTCCAATCAATAACAACTGCTAAGATGAGAAACATAAGAGTAGATATCCTCAGTGCAGCATAAAGCAGCGTACATCACTCAATGAAGGCAAGGCCTCCAGTCCAGATTGTATACCAGTCAGGTTCCTTTCAGAGTATGCTGATGCAATAGCTCCATATTTAGCAATTACATACAACTGCTCACTCACAGAAAGATCCATACCTAAAGACTGTAAAATTGCCCAAGTCACACCAATACACAAAAAGGGAAGTACGAGTTATGCGCTGAATTACAGGCCCACATCACTAACTTCGATTTGCAGTAGGGTCTTGGAACATGTACTGTAATCTAACATTATGAAGCACCTCGTAGAAAACGATTTATTGATTCATAGTCAGCACGGATTCAGAAATTATCGTCATTGTGAAACACAACTAGCTCTTTATACTCATGAAGTAGTGAGTGCTATCAAAAGAGAATGTAAAATTGATTCCATATTTTTAGATTTCCAGAAGGCTTTTGAGACGGTTCCTCACAAGCGTGTTCTAACCAGTCTGCGTGCCTATGGAATATTGCCTCAGTTGTGTGACTGGATTTGTGATTTCCTGTCAGAAAGGTCACTGTTCGTAATAATAGACAGAAAGTCATCAAGTAAAAACAGAAGTAATATCCGGTGTTCCGCAAGGAACTGTTATAGGCCCTCTGTTGTTCCTGATCTATATTAATGACATACGAGACAATCTGAGTAGCCCTCTTAGATTATTTGCAGATGATGCTGTTATTTACCATCTTGTAAAGTCATCAGATGACCAAAACGAATTGCAAAATGCTTTACATAAGGTTTCTGTGTGGTGCTAAAACAGGCAGTTGAGCCTTAACATAGAAAAGTGTGAAGTTATTACTAAAACAAATCCGCTAAATTTTGATTATGCCATAAGTCACACAAATCTGAAGGCTATAAATTCAACTAAATACTTAGGGATTACAATTACAAATAACCTAAATTGTAACGATCACATAGATAATGTTGTGGGTAGAGCAAATTAGAGACTGCAATTCATTGGCAGAACACTTAGAAGGTGCAGCAGATCTACTAAAGAGACTACTTACACCACACTTGTCTGCTCTATTCTGGAGTATTGCTGTGTGGTGTGGGAACGGCATCACGTGGGACTGACGGATGACGGGAGATAGTGCAACAGACATGATACATAAATTGGAGTGGCAATCATTTAAACAAAGGCGTTTTTCACTGCGACAGAATTTTCTCATGAAATTTCAATCACCAGTTTTCTCCCCCTATTGCGAAAACTTTTTGTTGGCACCCACCTACAAAGGGAGAGATGATCATCAAGATAAAATAAGAGGAATCAGGGCTCACACAGAAAAAATTAACTGCTCGTTTTTCCCGCGCACCATTAGAGAGTGAAATGGTAGAGAGACAGCTTGAAGGTGGTTCATTGGACCCTCTACCAGGCACTTTATTGTAAATAGGGGAGTAATCATGTAGATGTAGATGTTATCAAGATTTAAGTGAGGTTGAACATGATGTTATAGTCAGCACATGAACAATGGGACACAGCATCCCCAAGGTAGCGATGAAGTGGGGATTTTCCCATGTGACCATTTCATGAGTGTACCATTAATATCAGAAATCCGGTAAAACATCACTCTCTGATACAGCTGCGAGCGAAAAAAGATCCTGCAAGAATGGGATCAATGACGACTGAAGAGAATCGTTCAATGTGACAGAAGTGCAACCTTTCTACAAGTTGCTGCAGATTTGAATGCTGAGCCATCAACAAGTGTCAGTGTGCAAACCATTCAATGAAACATTATCGATATGGGCTTTCAGAGCCGAAGGCACACTCATGTGTCCTTGATGACTGCATGACACATAGCTTTACACCCCGCCTGGGCCCACCAACACCGACATTGGACTGTTGATGATTGGAAACATGTTTCCTGGTCCGACGAGTCATGTTTCAAATTGTGTGAAGCAGACTGACGTGTACAGGTATGAATCCATGACCTTGCATGTCAGCAGAGGACTGTTCAAGCTGGTGGAGACTCTGTAATGGCATGGGAGTATGCAGTTGGAGTGTTACAAGACCCCTGATATGTCTACTGACACGTGACACATATGTAAGTATCCTGTCTGATCACCTGCATCCATTCATGTCCACTGTGCATTCTGATGGACTTGGGCAATTCCAGCAGGACAATACATCACCCTACACGTCTAGAATTGCTACAGAGTGGCTCCAGGAACACTCTTCTGTCTTCAAACACTTCGCTGGCCACCAAAGATCCGAGACATAAACATTATTGAGCATTTCTGGGATGCCTTGCGATGTGCTGTTCAGGAGAGATCTCCACCACCCTCATGCTCTTACAGATTTATGGACAGCCATCCAGGATTAATGGTGTCAATTCCCTCAAGTACTATTTCAGACATTAGTTGAGTCCATGCCACGTCGTGTTGTGGCACTTCTGTGTGCTCGTGGGGCCCCTACACAATATTAGGCAGGTGTACCAGTTTCTTGCACTTGAGGGCAATATGGAATTGGAAGAGGACATAGATGAAGATGAAATGAGAGATATAATACTGCGTGAAGAGTTTGACAGAGCACTGAAAGGCCTTAGTTGAAACAAGGCCCCAGGAGTAGACAGCATTCCATTAGAACTACTGATGGCCTTGGGAGAGCCAGCCCCAACAAAACTCTACCATCTGGCTAGCATGATGTATGAGACAGACGAAGTACCCTCAGACTTCAAGAAGAATATAATAATTCCAATCCCAAAGAAAGCAGGTGTTGACTGATGCAAAAATTACCAAACTATCCGTGTAGTAAGTAAGTAATAATCAGTGTAGTAAGTAATACTAACACGAATTCTTTACAGACGAATGGAAAAACTCGTAGAAGTCAACTTTGGAGATCAGTTTGGATTCCGTAGAAATGTTGGAACACGTGGGGCAATACTGACCATACGACTTATCTTAGAAGATATATTAAGGAAAGGCAAACCTACATTTCTAGCATTTGTAGAGTTAGAGAAAGCTTTTGACAACGTTGACAGGAATACACACTTTCAAATTCTGAAGGTGGCAGGGGCAAAATACAGGGAGCGAAAGGCTATTTACAATTTGTACAGAAACCAGATGGCAGTTATGAGTCGAGGGGCATGAAAGGGAAGCAGTGGTTGGGAAGGGAATGAGACAGGGTTGTAGCCTATCGCTGATGTTGTTCAATCTGTATATTGAGCAAGCAGTAAAGGAAACAAAAGAAAAATTTGGAGTAGGAATTAAAACCCATGGAGAAGAAATAAAACCTTTGAGGTTTGCTGATGACATTGTAATTCTGTCACAGACAGCAAAGGACCTGGAAGAGCAGTTGAATGGAATGGAGAGTGTCTTGAAAAGAGGGTACAAGATGAAAATCAACAAAAGCAAAATGAGGATAATGGAACATGTTGAATTAAAGCAGGTGATGCTGAGAGAATTACATTAGGAAATGAGTTTCGCTGTCTACTGAGCAAAATAACTGATGACAGGCAAAGTAAAGTGGATATAAAATGTAGACTGGCAATGGCAAGGCAAGAGTTTCTGAAGAAGAGAAATTTATTAACATCAAGTATAGAATTAAGTGTCAGGAAGTCTTTTCTGAAAGTATTTGTATGGAGTGTAGCCATGTATGGAAGTTGAACATGGACGATAAATAGTTTAGACAAGAAGAGAATAGAAGCTTTCAAAATGTGGTGCTACAGAAGAATGCTGAAGATCAGATGGGTTGATCACGTAACAAATGAGGAGGTACTGAACAGAATTGGCAAGAGGAGGAATTTGTGGCAAAACCCAACTAGAATAAGGGATCGGTTAGTAGGACATGTTCTGAGGCATCAACGGATCACTAATTTAGTATTGGAGGGCAGCGTGGAGAGTAAAAAAAATCGTAGAGGGACGCCAAGAGATGAATACACTAAGCTGATTCAGAAGGATGTAGGGTGCAGTAGGTACCTGGAGATAAAGAAGCTTGCACAGGATAGAGTAGCATGGAGAGCTGCATCAAACCAGTTTCTGGACTGAAGGACACAATAACAACAACAACAACCAGTTTCTTTGGCTACTTAGTGTAGAAATGAATCAGCCATACAAGAAATTCTCGAAAGCCATTGAGCCTACAACAAGATGTGTGGAGTCTGCCAGAAAATTTGTGGTCAGTGTTCTCTGGCATCTAAGTTGGATTCTTCTTGTTAAATATTTGGCAAATTGTAAAACAATTACTCCCTAACATTACACGTGTCTTTTGTACTAACTGGATGCCCAAATACACAATAATGTTCTTCAAGTATCTATTGTCTTTTTTTTCTTAAAAAAAAAATTTCTTCAGGAGAAATCACTTGCCTACGAGGATACTTTACGAACAGGAAAATTGAGTGACCTTATGTACTACATATAAAACATTCACCCTGTTCACAACATATGGGACAGTCTTTACTGCTAGCAATAAACACACTCTGATAATCAACCCCTTAATGCTGTGCATCACAAATTCACGTCACACCAAGTGGCACTAATAAACGGAAAAAAGTTTATTGGTTTTGAGTACTGGTGACAATAGGTGCAGATTCCATATGAATCTACCAATGTATCTGACAAATGATCCCATCTCTGCGTGTTTTGCGTATTTGTAGAGCAACATGTTGTTCATGTGTTTGTTCATGACACACACAAAAGAAGTTATCGTCACTGTTTGCACAAATATAGCTAGAGACAGATGTATGTTCAGTTCCAAAAATTATTTATTTGTTACATAGTATGTATGATGTGACATAATCACATTTTGATGTAGTAAATTAATTGCTCATGCAACTGCATTTGAAAATAAGGTTTTTGTGAAACAAACGCCATTAGCTGTTTGTATACTTCTGTGATTGCATGCAAGAGATGAAATTAGGTAAGTGAAATCAAACATTTCCATTGATTTGTAGCACCAGAATACCTCAGTGACCAGCTGTGTTCATGCTAATGCTCTGAAGCTTTTATGGTATATGTGATGGAACCCCAAAGTTTTATGCTCCAAAAAAAGGTAATGGAGATTTTAAAGCTCGTATACCAACTGTGGAGAAGGACTATGACAATTTACAAATTCCCCATAATAAACAAAATTATCTACTAGAATTCAAATTCAGAATAGAAGATCCCTCTACAAGCTGGCAAAAATCATGACAAGAAGAGAGAGAGGCCTTCAACCAGTATAGAGACAGAACTGTTATGCAAGAAGGGTCAGAGTCAAAGAAAACTGGTTCCAGTTAAATCTGCCCAACTGATGCAACACGTCATTGGCCTCAGTTTACAGACACAAGATCAAACTGTAAAGAATGTGTGTAGTAAGTGTAATATTTATCTGCATCTAAACAAGAGAATACACTGTTTCTGAGAATTTTAGGAATGAGGTTATATTGTTTTGTAGATGATTATTTAAAATGTGTGCCACCATGTATTACTTATTTTCAGTCATGTAAATCCTATCAATGTATCACCAAAACATTAAACACAAATGTTTTACTAAAGAAAGTATTGTAAGTGTTCAATTTCTAAAATGCCTTTTGTCACAAATATGCAACATATCCAGTTACACCTGACAAGTACAACATATCTTAGAGTTGACCTTACATGTTCATTACCATTTAGAAAACATTTTTTTTTTTCATTTTTTCTTCACTAGAATTTTTTTTTCAGTTATTAAGGGATTAATTTGTTCTACAATGAACTACGTTTTGTTACTTTTCTTGCAGTGTATCTGAATTGTGCAACAAAATAGACCTTAAAGTGCAGAATAACTGAGTTAATTGTAGACCTAATTTTTATTAAAATGAGGCATTGCAGTCAATTCATCATGAGTGTTTGAATTCTGTTTTGAAACATTATTCTAATGGGATTCACCACTTGTGTGGTTATCTTAAAAAGACTGAACAAATAAAAAGATTTAAATATATATAGCAATACCTCTGTCTGACAACCACTATCACAATGTCAGGGCAGTGGTGGCTGCAACAACTACTGACATACAACAGTGGACAGAAACTTCAATGAATGTTACACCTGTGGATGTGTTGGTCATCAGGAGCTTCAACATTAGGTAGGGACAGAGCCTCTCTGGGAAATAACAGACAAGTAGGAAAGGCCGAACTGCACTCAGTATAGAATGAAATTTTCACTCTACAGCGGAGTGCGTGCTGATATGAAACTTCCTGACAGATTCAAACTGTGTGCCGGACCCTTGCCTTTCGCGGGCAAATGCTCTACCAACTAAGCTACCCAAGCATGACTAATGCCCCATCTTCACAGCTTTAATTCCGCCAGTACCTCCTCTCCTACCTTCCAAACTTCACAGAAGCTCTCCTGCGAACCTGGAGAACTAGCACTCCTGGAAGAAAGGATATTGCAGAGACATGGCTTAGCCACAGCCTGGGGTAGCTCAGTTGGTAGAGTACTTGCCCGCAAAAGGCAAAGGTCCCAAGTTCGAGTCTCGGTCCGGCACACAGTTTTAATCTGCCAGGAAGTTGCACTCAGTATGTTTGCAAATGGGTCTCATCTGAGATGGGGAGGAGCCTCCACTGACAGCAATTGAATCCATTGGCTGCAACCAGTTGCAAGTCACAGCTCGTGTCAGCACAACTGATACTTGCCACCATGGTTCAGAGGGCATAGTCTTTTAGATATCTGGCTGAGTTAGTGGGGATAGCTAGCTAGCCTTGCACAGGGGATGAAATAAGTTTCATGATGTGCAGTGCCATACACAGAACTGATTGTGTTCATCTGATTTGAACCAAATGAAGCATTTAAACAAAAGACTCATACAATTCTTTGGAAGTGTTGGAATGAGCTTTTTAACTTGCACTACAGAGGGAGAGAATTCGATTTCCCTCAGCAGGTCAGCATGCAATACACAGAGGAAGTGGCTACATATGTAGCAGAGTGTATATGGCATGCATATAAAGGATTTTTAATTTAGAAGATTTCCTCCATACACTCAGTTATGAATTATATACGACAATCTGAGAAGGAGTAGATCTTTCACATTAGTCACAGAGAACATTCTTCTTTGTAAATCAGAATGAGAGAATGTTAATGTAGAGTTAGTTAGCTGCTGAAGTGTCAGCAGAAAGGTCTCACAATTAGGGTTAGCAATGCCCAGATAGCACTAAGAACAGAAACATGGCTGAAACCGGAATAGCAGTAACATTTTTAGCTCTTGTTTTAATATATGTGACAAATATAGTCTGAATAGCAATGGTGGTGGCATATTTTTTTACCAGATGTAGCTTGATTGTCTGGTAAGAATCTTATATGCTTACTGCTCTGCAGCTTTTAAGTATCTGTTAAAAGATATCTTGCTGTACACCATGAGTTGCATGTAAAAATATTTAACTGCCAGATCAGTATTTAACATCATATACATTTCATACTTGACGCACACTTCATCTGATATGGACAAGCACATTGTATGCCACTGATGTTGGGCTGTACGCCCAAATACCAGTTTGGCAATTAAGTACTTTTACAAAAAGCTTATATGGTATTTGGAAAGATGTCTTTTTAACAAATTTTTAGTGCAAAAACAGACATAATGTCTTATGGGATAACAGCAATCAGTGATTTTATAATGTTACTTGAAATCCGTCTTGATTGCAAATTTTTTTTATTCATATGACCGGTTTTGGTTCATTCAGAACCATCTTCGGATCTGTAAAAATAATGATACTAATTTACTATTTCACGGAAGCAAATCTTTTTCATCCTATCTAATCAACATCAAATGTATCAGAACGTACCTCATATTTCAGTTACAGGAGTAACCCGTCCAAATCCAGCAACTTTCACATGCTACGTCACATAAAATTGGTTGGCAGAGTGCACGTCATTTATATTAATTATAGCACTATTATCGACAGGTGGCATCTGGTACATTTGTTACATTCCATTTGCACATACTGTATTCAGTAGATCTTTTTTTTATATTAAAAATACTTAATTAAAATATGTAGATGTCAAGGTTAAAATCTGTACTTGTCAAAATTAAAAAACAGTAAAATTATCATTTTTATACGATCTAAAAAGCGTAGGCGATTTATATATCTATGGTGATGGTGTGAACTTGTTTTCCTCTACGGTCTGCTTCCGTGGTTCCCGCCATTTTGGTGTTGTGCTGCGGTCCGCTCAGTCGGCTGATGTCCATCGCCGCGGGCAAGAGGGCCGCACAGGAGAGCCCCGTCAACGACGCCAGGTGCTGCATGCGTCTTCCGGCTTCTCCACCGCACACCATCTCTCATCCCTCGGCCTGGATCTCCACACACAACAGTTGTCATCTTAGTAGGTCGTCATAAATGCTAAAATAGGCATTATGATTGAATTCGCTTTGCTTGTTGAGGATTAAATCCGGATCTTTATTTTTGTGGGTGTATATTTCAATCTCTTCCAAAATGTTAAGAAACCGTCCCTTATGAGCTCTATGCAGGATGTCTAAATTGTGTTGAATGTTCGTGACTGAGTGCTTTGTCGCAGCCATATGTGCCCCAAAAGCTGTTTTGTTTTGAGAGTAGGTGTGCTCCCTGAATCTGGTTTCAAAGTTCCTACCAGTCTGCCCTATATATTGTTTACAGCAGTCATTACATTTGATCTTATATACACCTGAATCCTGAAATTTATTCCTACTATTACATATTCTATGCCGGAGCTTCAATTTTAACGTGTTATTTGTTCGGAACCCTATTTTAACGTCGGATTTACGAAAGCATCTTTCAATTTTGTCTGTAATTCTTCCATTGTAAGTGAGAGCTACATATTTTGTCTTGTTGTTCCTCTTAACTGCTACTTGACTTCCTTCTATTTGTTCCATTTGCCTCTTCTTTATCTTCCTATAAATATTCATCACCTGCTTACACGTATATCCGTTCTCTACGGCCACTTGTTTTAAAATACTTAACTCCTTTTCTACTTCCTGTTGGCTTAGTAGCAATCTTAGTAGCCTGTATACCATCGAAGTAAAATATGCCCATTTGTATCGCGGTGGGTGACAAGAGCGCTCATTGATAACTAGATCTGTACACGTAGGTTTTCTGAATATGCTAAATTCATGCTTTCCATCTTTCTTTATTAGTGTCAAATCTAAGTAATCTATACGGTTGTTTTCTTCAAATTCCAGGGTGAATCTAATTTTTGGGTGTTGAGAGCTCATTTTTTGTGCTAAGTTTTCGATATCATTTTTATCTCCTTTGTATAATAAAATGGAGTCGTCAATATATCTCCTGTAATATTACATTTTAGTGAATTTTATTATAGCTTCTGAATGTGAAATGACCTGGGTGCAGATAAGAGTCAAAGTTGGGCAGAACATGGTTTTGGATGATTGTTTTGGAGATCAACTGCATCTGGATCTATTGTGGCAGAATGCTACAGAGTAAACTTGGAGAATATATCTGGTAAATATCCTGATTACACTATTTTAATAGGGATGGATTTCAACCTGCCAGCTATAGAATGGGAGAGTCATAATGATCAAAACTTGGGACAGGGACAGGGATTTATGCAAGATTGTTCTGAATGTCTTTTTCTAACAATACCCTTGAGCACTTAAATAACTGACTCATGAGAGTTATGTCATATATCTCCTAGGAAGAAGAAGGGTCATCCAACAGTCACACAAAACTATCAGCTTATATCTCTGACATTGGTCTGTTGTAGAATTTTGGAACATATTTTATGCTCCTCAGTTCGTTACATTGTGTTTTATAGATCATTTGAAAAATTCTTGCAACAAAATGATGTGGAATGAGACAGGTTACAGGATACGTATACATGGTTAGTGTTAACATTAATGAACATATTATTATGTAGTCCTATTCATATAACTACACTTAAAGACAAGTTATTTTTTTCCTTCTTTACAGGCTACTAGTTTTTAAATAATATTTTTTTGTAGAATTGTAGGAGTTACCCATGAGAAAGGATTTTAGATTAGATCTACAACATGTGAGACATGTCATGTTATTGTGGAAATGATCAAAAATTTTTGTTGCTGCACATGGAACTACTTTGCTTATGTAGTATGACATTTCTGGAGACTGAAAATCTGCTCTGCAGGAATCAACATGGGTTCTGGAAATGACAAGGTGTGGAACCCAGCTTGCTCTGCTAATCCATGAGACCCAGAAAGCAGTAAATACTGGCACTCAGGTTGATGTGATGTTCCTTGATTTAGGGAAGATTTTCGATACAGTCATGCACTGCCACCTAGTGAACAAAATCAGAGGGAATGAAAGATCAGACCAGCTGTGGGACTGGACTCAAGAGTTCCTAGCGAACACAACACAGCATGTCATTCTCAACAGAGAAATCTTCGAACACGCACCTTCAGACGTCCCCCAAATGAATGTTAAACAACCATTGCTTTTCACAATATGCGGGCTGATTCAAAAGTAACTGTACACACATTGTGTGTGTAATTTATGCATCAAAACAAGAGTAAAATGTTAAAAAAGTTTGATCTGATGTTCCCTAGGTCTGCAGTAGAGTAGGGGTCACATGTGCACCAAAAAACAACACAAAATTAATTATTCTCGGAAAGGAATGACATGAAGGGACCTGAAATTCAACTCAACTATATACTGTACATTTACCCCAGAAAATGTTTAAAATGGTGCCCATGTAGATGAAGGCAATGACGTACTTGGCATTTACCATACTTGAAATATCACAGAGTCTGTTCATCTCATTCTGCACAGTCATTTTCAGTCCTCTGCTGTAGTTGTGCTACATTCTCAATGATCCACACAGGAACTCCTTGAGATGGCCTCAAAGGTAGACATCCAGGGGGTTAAGGACAAGAGGTCTAGTGGGCCACGCAACTTGTCCTGAGTGACCTATACACTTATCGCGATAAGCGACGGTGAGTTTATTTGAAGTAATTATGCAACAGATAGTGATAGTATATACTGGATAGTCAAAACATTATGAACACTGCCCTCCATGCAACTGAATGCTACCTGGTGGCATTATGAGCATGTGATGTGGTAAGGAAGGTATGAGGTGCTTTCATGAAGTAAGTTTCCCAGAGGTCATCGACAGAAACAAACTCAATTTTATTAAAAGATTTACTGGAACAGATACAAGAAGCATTGAGCTATTTTTGAATATATTCACCACTAGAATTCAGGCATTTATCAAACTGTGGGACCAAGTTTTGTATCTATGTATCATAGAAGTCTGTCACCTGGGATTGGAACCACTCTTGACAACCATCTCTGCCTCTCAATTAGTCTGAAAATGCTAACTCCAACTGGACATGAATTTCTTGAAGTTCCAGAATAGATTAAAATCTTCAAAGTGATGTCTGGGCTATAGGGTGGATGATCAAACACCTCACAGCTAATCGTTGGCAGGAGCTCCATTGTCTTTCAAGCCAATTGTGACCAAGCATTATCAAGCAGCAAACAACACACCAACACTAAGTACCTCATGCTGCTTGTTCTGAATGACCTGTCCCAATTTCTGACAATTCTCCATAATGTGTTCTCGCACTTTTTGCACTTGGTCACCTTTAATGCCTATGGTGTCCTGTTGCACTCCTCATTGTGAACTTTTGGTGACCAGCAACGCACCATCAGTTTGCTCATGGTGTTAGGCCCATAGGCCTGGTACAGCTGATGGCGAATTTCAATTGGTGCTATGTTCTGAGCATTCAAAAACCTTATCAACAACTGCATTTCACACATGGTGGGAGTTGGAATATGAGTCTGCATTTTCAACTGCTGCTACAAAATTACTGTGAGGCCTCAGAAGTTCTGTTAGCACATTTGCCACACAATGTTAGTACTCTATCACGTATGTGCTCTTGCTTTGTGCAGCATACGGTTTAGTATCTGTGGAATGGGTGGGAAATTTGCTGTTTGGACACACCTATATAAGCAGAACAGAGGCGAATGGGGAATCATTCAAGTGACAATGTGGGATGCAGGTGGGGAAAGCTGCTGACATAAGCAATTTTGACATAGGGCAAAGCACTTAGGACAGAGCATCTTTGAAACCTCAAACCTATCAGCTATTTGAATGCTACTCTTGTGAGCATCTGTGGAAATAATTAGGTCCGGAGGCTTGCCTGCTCTGTAAAGCAGGATAGGCAATGATCTGTGGCGGATCAGATGACTGAGTACAATGATGGTGCAGGCACAAGTAGTTTGGAGCACACTGTTCAGCACACATGAAACTCTGCAGCAGATGACACCTATGTGCTTGGATGTTCACTCAATGACACCATTTACTAGACCATGGATCAATAGAAATATTTTGCCTGGTTGGATGAATCAGTTTCTTGTTTCACCAGATCAACAGTCTGTGTCCAGATACACCATCATCCAAGTGAACAGCTGCACAAAATGTGCAGCATCCCATGGACACAGGCCAGTGGAGGTAGTATTATGCTATATACAATGTTCAGCAGGGCTTCCATGGGGCATGTGGAAATAATTGAAGGCACCATGAAAGCTGTGGACTACATTAATTTAGGTTGTTTATAAATAAGTCATACAAAAGCAACCTGTAATCGTGAAAATGGGTAAACAACTTACATAAATGTTGGATACAGCACTGAGTGCAGTGTATCTTCAACTTGAATTCTTGCTTAAGACTGTTAGTTCCCCACATTATAACTAGTGGCATGCATGTATAAGTTATTCCAACAGTCACCAAGGAGTTGTACAATGGTGCAGAGCATGTGCAGTGTTGTTTATAGTTTAGTGAATCCAAATTCACTACTACAACTCAGAGTAAATTCAGAACCAAATATCAGAAGCCACCACCTCAAACACAAACTGATATTAACTGGTATAATCATTTCACCGAAACTGGCTGTGTATGACAAACTAAGTCCAGTCAGGTTTGGCCAGCTGTCTCTGATGCAGCAATTGAACAAGTTCGGTAGCCTTACACTCGTAGTGCAGGCAAATCAACAAAATATGCCAGATTACACTAGTGTATGCCTAGAATTACAATGTGGAAGGTGTTACAGAAATGCCTGTAATTCAAACCCTACAAATTGGAACTGTTCACGGCTTAAGAGAAAGTGACAAAGGAAACGATCTGAGTTTTGTGTAGATATATTTAACAAAATACCACTGAAGAAGATTTTCTGAATAAACTCATGTTCAGTGATAAAGCCACATTCCATACATGTGGTAAAGTGAATCAACATAATGTTCAGATGTGGGTGAGCAGAAACTATGTCATGTAATCGAAAATGTACAGGATTCACCTAAGGTAACTGTTTTTTGCACTATAAGCTGTAAAAGATTTATAGTCCTTTCTTTTTTGCCAATTCAATTCTAATTGGCTTATCATACCTGAACATTCTTGAATATTAACTAATGCCTCAATTACAACAGGATACAAGCACAGAATTTACTTTCCAGCAAGATGGCACACCACCACATTATCATTGTGAAGTTATCGCATACTTCCTTGGGAATGTGCCGACTTCTATTGGATGTGATGGAAAAATATCCTGCTCATCAAGATCACCTGATTGAACTCCAATGGGCTTCTATGTATTGGGTTACTTTAAAGACAGACTCTTTCCCTTCACTTATGGGAAATGATGAGCTGTGACAACAGATAGCGTAATGAGTTGCCAGCATACATCAAGACCTGCTTCGTGGGATTTTGCAGGAAACTGATTATAGATGGAATATCTGTCATGTTACATTGAACATTCAGACCACATGAACCTCTTAATTTCTGATGACTTCCTTGAATTCTATGGCATCTTCTAGCAGAATAAATGTCCGTGTCACAAAGTCTTCCATTTGGCTCTTTGAGCAAGATCTACAGAGGAGGGTGTCATCACAAGAAAAACAAAACTATTATTCTACATTTTCCCTTAATCAGATGGGTAGGTTAGAAATTAAAATCAGTAAATGGATAGGTGGAAATTAGCTACAGTGGGAATTAGTGAAGTGTTGTGGCAAAAGGTACATGACTTCTGATGAGTTCAGTACAGGATTATTAGAACAAAATCAAATAGGAGTAATGCAGGAGCAGGCCTAAAGTCAATAAAAAAATAGCAGTGTGGGTAAGCTACTACGAACACTACAGTGAATGCACCAACATAACCAAGACAGACACAAAGAAAACACCCAGCATAGTAGTACAAGTTTATATGGCAACTAGCTTTGTAGATGATGAAGAGATTGAAGGATTGTGTGACAAAATGAACGAAATTGTTCTGAGAGTTAATGCAGACAAAAATTTGACTGTGCTGGGTGACTAGAATTTGATGATTGGAACAGGAAGACAAGGAAAAATAGTACGACACAGACTGAGGGAAAGGAATACAAGAGGAAACAATACGGTAGATTTTGCACAGAGTGTAATTTAATCATCACTAACATATGGTTTAATAATCATGAAAGAAGGTTATGTACATGTAAGGCACTTGGGCTCACTGGAAGGTTTCATATTCATTATGTAACAGTAACACAGGTATTGAAAACCAGATTTTAAACTGTACGACACTTCCAAGGGCATGTGATGACTGACCATAATTTATTGATTATGGACTGCACATTAAAACTGAAGAAATTGCAAAATTGTAGGAAACTAAGGAGACAGAATCTGGACCAGAAGTGCTTGAGAGCTTAAAAGGGAGTAACATGCAATACTGAACTGAAACAGGGGAAAGGAATTAAACAGATGATGCATGGACTGCTTAGAGAGATGAAAAGGGAAGGTAGCCAAGAATCACGTAGCTAAAAAAGACAAGGCCTAGTAGAAAACCCTGGATAACACAGGGGATACTGAATTTAACTGAAAAAAGGAGAAAATATAAAAGTGCAGCATAAAAGCAGGTGAAAGGGAATACAGACATTTAAAAATAAGATTGACAGAAAGCACAAAATGGCAAAGCAGGAATGGTTAGAGGAGAAATGCAAGACTGTAGTAGCATGCATAGCTAGAGGAAATATCTATGCCACCTACAAGAAAATTAAAGAAATCTTCAGAGAAAACAGAAGCAGCACTAAGAATATCAAGAGATCTGACAATAAGTTAGTACTAAGTAATTAAGAGAGAACTGCAAAGTGGAAGCAATGCATAGAGGGTCTACATAAGGAAAACAAACATGAGGACAGTATTACAGAAAGAGGAGAGGAGTAGGTATAGAAGAGGTGGGAGGTACGATAATGAAAGAAGAATCTGGCAGATCCCTCAAAGACCTATGTGGAAAGAAGGCTCCTGGAGTAGCTGACATTCCCTCAGAATTATTAGGATACTTGGAAGAGCCAGCCATGGCAGAATAATTCTTCTTTGAGTGAAAGATACGTGAGATTGGCGAAACAAACTTGCACTTCAGGAAGAATGTTATAATTCCAGTTCTGGGGAAGGGAGATGCTGGCTGACAAATATGAATACTACAGAACAATCAGTTTAGTAAGTCTTGGTTGCAAAACATTGACACAAATTCTATGCAGAAGGATGGAAAAACTGATAGAAGCTGACCTTAAGGAAGATCAGTTTGGGTTCCAGAGAAATGCCATGATACGCAACACAATACTGTTCCTATGACTTATCCCACAAGAGAGGTTCTAGAAAAGCAACTTACATTTATAGCATTTATAGATTTATGGAAAGCTTTTGATAACAGGACAAAATGCAGGGAGCAAAATGTTATTTACAACTTGTACAGAAACCAGACAGCAGCTACGAAGGTTGAAGAGCATGTCAGGAGAACAGTAATTCAGTGTTGTCGTACATCACTCATATCATTCAACCTACACTGAGCAAGCAGTAAAGGAAACCAAGGAGAAATTTGGAAAGGGAATTAAAGTACAGGGAAAAGAAATAAAAACCTTGATGTATGCAGATATCATTGTAAATCTGAGATTGCAAATCGAACAAAATGGATAGTGTCTTGTAAAGGGTTAAGGTGACGATCAAAAAAGTAAAGCAATGGTAATGGGACAGAGGTGAATTAAATCATGTGATGCTGAAGGAATTAGGCTAGAAAATAAGACACTAGAAAGCAGAAGATGAGTTTTGATGTTTTGGCAGCAAAATAACAGATGATGGCTGAAATAATAGAGAGTATATAAAATGCGGAGGATATAAAATGCAGCAAGATAAGCATTTATGAAAAAATACCTTTGTTAACATCTTGTATAAATTTAAGTGTTTGGAAATCTTTTCTGAAAGTATTTTGTCTGGTGTGTAACCTAGTACATAAGTGAAATGTGGAAAATAAGCAGTTCAGACAAGAAAGGAATAGCAACTTTTGAAATATGGTGCTACAGACAAATTCTTAAGGTTAGATGCACAGATAAAATAATAAATGAGGACATACTGAATTGAATTGCCAAAAAAGGAAATTTATGGCACAGTTTGACTGAAAGAAGGGATTGGTGGTAGAGCACATCCAGAGGCATCAAGGACTTGTCAATTTGGTAGCAGAGAGAAATGTATGTGTGTGTGTGAGAGGGGGGAGGGGGGGGGGGGGATTGTAGAGAAAGACCAAGGCTGGGACTGGGATTCAGTAATTGGGTTCAGATGGATGTAGGTTGTGGTAGTTACATAGAGGTGAAGGAAGTTGCACAGGATAGACTAGCATGGAGAGCTACATCAAAGCAGTCTTCAGACTGATGACAACAATGACAATAGCAAACATAGCTTAATCTGATCTCAATCTCTCCAGTGACATTTAAATCACATTTTGACTCATCATTCATTGAAAAAATTTTGTGACGTAACATTTAACTAACCAGTAATGTACATAGATCACATACACATGTTTCTCCATAATATTCATTTCGCAAATTAGTAGTTTTTGATTGAATAAAACTGCAAAAGTCACATAACTGCAATTTTTGGTTGCACAGGTGTTGATAAATTATCCGTATAGATTAAAAAAATACTTCACTATCAACAAGTGGAGAAACTGCCAGAGAGTAGGGAGAAATGGTTGACAGTGTGAGGATGCTGAAGCAACCGGCTTGGATGAAGATGTGGCTAACCTTTAGTGCTGTAGTAGTTATCCCTGTTACTCCACAATGGAGAAAGAGTAGCTGATCATAAAACTCAAAACTGATTTGACAGGAACACAAGCAGAATCAGAACAGCTGATAGCTACTGTTGACAGCATTGAGTTTAGGATGGGGAGAGATAACTGGAGTGTGGTCAGAATTGCAAGATAAAGCATGAGATCCAAGAGATGTTACAAGTCTGCTAGCTGTAGTCTAGATGTTTCCAATGGCTTCACTGCACTGAGGACTGCCGACAAAAAGAGTTCAGGAACATTCTAACAAGACAGAGAAAAAAAATTACATTAAATCTAGTAGTAGCAGAGGATTAGAAAGACCAAGGGAGTCATTTTGTAGGGAATAGTCATGGAAGGGAAATATCTCAACTAACACAGAACTCTGTGGGTAGTGAATACCAGGTCACTAGTATTTTTAAGTCAAGAACAGGGCTCAGTGAGGTCAACTGTGATTTATATTCTCTGTGGAAATATGTTGGTGTACTGATTATTGGGGGTGCCGGGAACAGATAAGTTGCAATCTCAACTACACAATCAAGCACACTGTTGGTAGTACTCCCCACACAATTATGATGATTGTGTCACTCTGTGAACAATACAAGAAGCCCTGGATGAAGCATACTGTTCAACATGTGAATATATAGAGTCAGGGATTGTTCAGCAGATTAAGCTGATCAAAAATGGGTGCGACTGATGAATTACACCTCACACAGTTATGTACATGTGATGTGGCCTATATCTGAATGTTTTCATAAGAGATTACTTGCATCACTAATTTCCAGAAGCGTTCAGTGGAATCAGGGCACTGTCTGTCCTATTCCTGTGGTTTCCAACATTTTAGTTAGGCATTTTTAGAGCAAATGTTTCTGAAACATCACTGCCAAATAACTATAAGCACATAAAATTTAGGAAAAAATGTATTTGTACAGATGTGCTACTTATAGTGGAACATCAATTGGAAGTCACTGAAACTGAATGGCTGCAGCTAGTGGATACAAGTTAGTGTCAAATTATTGTTGGCACAATACAAGGAAAGGGGGAATGACTATATACACAAAAGCACAATAAAGTTTCAGGTCATGAACCTAAATGAGCACTACATTGAAGTGCATTTCAGTAATAGACTCAGAAACATACAAGAGAACAATTCTGACCAGCTGCTCATCCCCAACAGGAAATATTTAAAACTTTAGTAGTCAGTTAGAGAGGACAGTAAATAAGACTTAGCAAGAAGAACTGAAAAGCGATTACATGTTGAAATTATTCATTTGATCTTGTGTAGTTCTTATCGAGTGTTACTTGTGTTTATTTTTGATCTGATCCCCACATTAATATTTCCAACAAGAACAGAAAGGTATAGCACAACGTACAATGATAATTTATCTCTAAGTGGAACTGGCTTTATCAAACAAATGTGAGCCCCATAAATAATTTATCTGACCATAGTGGCCAAATGACAGAATTAAGGAATCTTTATCAATCAGTTTTAACTATGAAAGGAAAAGGAAAATTTCACAGGCTTCTAAATGCTATGTTTCAATGTTCAGGGGGAATTTATTGGTTAAAAAATGGGAAAATTTTTACCAAGGACACATAGTAAATGAGAAATTTAATTATTTCCTAAAAATATTGTTACAACACTCTGGATCCAGTCTTTCTTTACAATGTGTCAGGTACAGTTAAAATGGATGCTAAATAAAGCAGTATTGTATAATTCTCCACTGTATCACCAAAAAAGCAAAAATCATGTACCATGCACAATAAAAATTCAAGAATCAGGCAAGGACAACTTGGTGTATTATTACACATGAAATTAATAAATTTGGTAGGGCAAACTCTATTCAACTCCTTGTTGTTAGTAGCATCAAGAATGGTGACATTAAAATCAAATCAGATACTAAATTCAATAAATTTGTCCTAACAATAACTGAAAACAAGGGGCCATAAAAGATCCATCACAGGTAGATTAATGATATTTACTTAGATGGCATCACACATTCCACAACCAGACATCAGTTTTGACAAATAATCTATCAGAGGAATCACAAAAATCATTAGGTCAATGAAAAGTAGCAAATTAGCTATGATGACTTCTCTGCCAAAATACTAAAATCTTGGGCATACTTGATAGTGTCCCCTCTTGCATGTTTTAAAAAACTTTTATAGATAACTCACAAAGGAATATTGAACCATCTTTTTAAGAAAAACCTTTTAACAACAGCGCAGTTTGGATTCCTGTTTTACTACTCAGTTTATTCACCACTGACCACTTACAGTGGAATAGGTTTGATCATTAAATATACAATTATGAATAATTTCTACAGCGAACTTTTCACAATTCAGTTCCATATCTTTTAGAAATATCCTTAAGTACTAATGTCAATCAAGTTTATTTCAGATATTTTGGCTAGCTTGTAATATGAGTATTTGCGTAACCAATCATACACATTAACTTTGAAAATATTATAGGGCAATGTCCGAGCAGGTATTGGAAGTTTATTGTTTTGTGTGAGTCTTCCGTCTTTGTGAGCCTGTGTCTTGGTATATCAAGATTCAGTTTGCCTCTGGTCATCTCTCTGGTGGTGAACTCATTTATTTTGCTCTTGGCACAAAGCAATCCTTTGTATATATATAGATTAACAACAGTTAATATCTGGAGCTTGATATAGAGGGATGGCAGTGTTCCTTAGGGGTAACTTCGCTCATTATTCTAATTACATTCTTTAAAAAAATTTTCAGAATTCCACTGACATAGCTGGAATGTCCCAATAGCAGTATGCCATAGGACATGTGTGATTGAAATAGGCCAAAATATGCAACCTTCAGATATTCACCAGTGACTACATCTGTCAGTTTCCATGTGAAATAGCTTGTTGTTGTTGTTGCTGTTGTGGTCTTCAGTCTAAAGACAGATTTGATGCACCTCTCCATGCCACTCTATCCTTTGCAAGCCTCTACATCTCCGAGCAACTACTGCAACCTACACCCTTCTGAATCTGCTTAGTGTATTCATCTCTCAGTCTCCATGCTTCGCTCCAGTAATGAATTAGTGATCCCTTGATGCCTCAGAACATGTCCTACCAACTGTTCCCTTCTTCTAGTCAAGTTGGGCCACAAATTCCTCTTCTCCTCAATTCTATTCAGTACCTCCTCATTAGTTACATGATCTATCCATCTTATCATTAGCATTTAAAAAGATTCTTTTCTCTTCTTGTTTTACCTGTTCATCATCCGTGTTTCATCCACACATGGCTATGCTCCATACAAATACTTTCAGAAAAGACTTCCTGACACTTAACTCTATACTCAATGTTAGCGAATTTCTCTTCTTCAAAAACGCTTTTCTTGCCACTGCCAGTCTACATTTTATATTCACTCTTCTTCGAACACCCTCAGTTATTTTGCTGCCCAAATAGCAAAACTCATCTACTACTTTAACTGTCTCATTTCGTAACATAATTCCCTCAGCATCACTTGCTTTAATACAACTATGTCCCATTGCCTTCGTTTTGATTTTGTTGATGTTCATCTTATATCCTCTTTTTATGACAATGCCCATTCCATTCAACTGTTCTTCCAAGTCCTTTGCTGTCTCTGACAGAATTACAGTGTCATCGACGAACCTCAAAGGTTTTATTTCTTCTCCCTGGATTTTAATTCCTAATCCATATTTTTCTTTGATGTCCTTTACTGCTTGTTCAATGTACAGACTGAATAACATCAGGAATAGGCTACAACCCTGTCTCACTCCCTTCTCAACCATTGCTTCCTTTTCATGCCACCTGACTCTTATAACTGCCTTCTGGTTTCAGTGCAAATTGTAAATAGCCTTTTGCTCCCTTTATTTTACCCCTGCCACCTTCAGAATTTGAAAGAGAGTATTCCAGTTAACATTAATTAAACTGATAGTTTGGTAATTTTCACACCTGTCAATGCCTTCTTTCTTTGGAATCGGGATTATTATATTCTTTTTGAAGTCTGGGGGTATTTTGCCTGCCTCAGACTTCTTGCTTACCAGATGGAAGAGTTCGGTCTTGGGTGGCTCTTCCAAGGCTATCAGTAGCTCTAAAGTAATGTTGTCTTCTCACAGGCCTTGTTTCTACTTACGTCTTTCAGTTCTCTGTCGAGTTCTTCATGCAGTATTATATCTCCCACCTCATCTTCATCTATGTCCTCTTCTATTTCCATTATATTGACCTCAAGTACATAACTCTTATATAGCTCCTCTATGTACTCCTTCCACATTTTGGTTTTCCCTTCTTTGCTTAGGGCTAGTTTTCCATTTGAGCTCTTGATCTTCATACAGGTGGTTCTCTTTTCTCCAAAGGTCTCTTTAATTTTTCTGTAGGCGGCATCTATCTTACCCCTAGTGATATGTGCTTCTACATCCTTATGTTTGTCCTCTAGTCATTCCTGCTTAGCCATTTTGCACTTCCTGTTGATCACATTTCTAAAACATTTATATTCCTTTTTGTCTGCTCCATTTACTGCATTTTTATATTTTCTCCTTTCATCATTTAAAGTCAATATCTCTTGTGTTACTCAAGGATTTCTACTAGCCCTCATCTTTTTACCTACGTGATCCTCTGCTGCCTTCACTATTTCATCTCTCAAAGCTACCCATTCTTCTTCTACTGTATCCCTTTCCCCTGTTTGTGTCAATTATTCCCTAATGCTCCCTCTGAAACTCTCTACAACCTCTAGTTCTTTCATTTTATGCAGGTCCAATCTCCTTAAATTCCTACCTCTCTGCAGTTTCTTCAGTTTTAATTTCTGGTTCATAACCAATAAATTGTGGTCAGAGTCCACATCTGCACCTGAAAATATCTTACAATTTAAAAACTGGTTCCTAAATCTGTCTCTTTCTACAATATAATTGATCTGAAACTTCCAGTGTCTCCAGGTCTCTTCCACATGCATAACCTCCTTTCATTATTCATGAACCAAGTTTTAGCGATGATTAAGTTATGCTCTGTGCAAAATTCTACCAGGTGGCTTCCTCTTTCATTCCTTTCCCAGTCCATATTCACCTACCACTTTTCCTTGCCTTCTTTTTCCTGCTATCAAATTCCAGTCCCTCATGACCATTGAATTTTTGGCTCCCTTAACTATTTGAGTAATTTCTTTTATCTTATCATACATTTCAGCAATCTCTTCATCATCTGTGGAGCTAGTTGGCATATAAACTTGTACAACTGTCGCAGGCATGGGCTTCATGTCTATCTTGGCTACAATACCATGTGTACCGGTATGAAATGAGCGTTAAGATACAAATGTGTCGATAGGGAACATTTGTTGTGAACGAGCCTTAATTTTTTTTTTTTTTTTTTTTGTTTGGTCGGTATGACATCTGTGAAAGATATTTAGTATACATCAAGTCATGGAACAAACAACATCATATGTTTTCATCATGTTAACAATGTCAAATTTTGTAACAGAAAGTGATGATTTGCGGAAAGCATTAATTTTTTGTTTTCATTTGAAAAAAAGTGCTGCAGGGTCGCATCAAATGTTTGTCGAGGCATATGGTGATCATGCTCTATCAGAAGCAACATGCAAAAGATGGTTTCAATGGTTCAGAAATAATGATTTTGATGGAAGAAATGAAGAACGTTACTGGCGATGAAAAATGGATTTATTTTAAGAATCCTAAATGGGAAAAATCATGGGTTAATCCGGGACGACCATCAACATCGACTGCAAAACCAGATCAATTCAGCAAGAAGACAATGCTCTGTGTTTAGTGGGATCAGAAAGGCGTGGTGTATCATGAGCTTCTAAAACCCAGTGAAACTGTGAATACTAATTGCTACAGACAACAAATGATCAATTTGAACTATGCACTGATAAAAAAAAGACCAGAATGGGCCAGAAGACATGGCAAAGTAATTTTTTTACACAACAATGAACCTGCACACAAAGCAAAACTGGTTCAGGATACAATCAAAACACTTGGCTGGGAGCTGCTACCCCACCTGCTGTATTCACCAGACTTGGCCCCTTCCAACTACCATTTGTTTTCATCAATGGGACATGCATTGGCTGAGGAACACTTCGATTCCTATGAAGAAGTCGAAAATTGGTTGTCTGATTGGTTTGCTTCAAAAGACGAAGATTTCTATTGGCGTGGTGTCCACAGATTGCCAGAAAGGTAATCAAAATGTATAGTAAGCAATGGTCAGTACTTTGAATAAAATGTTTTTACTTTTCAATTCAAAATTAGTGTTTCATTTTCACAAAAAAAAAAAAAAAAAAAAAAAAAAAAAAAACGCTTATTTCATACCAGTACACCTGGTTATGTGTTCACTATGGTGTTCGTAGTAGCTTATCAGTGTTCCTATTTTTTTTATTCATTATTAAACCTACTCCTGCATACCCCTATTTAATTTTGTATTTATCACCCTGTATTCACCTGACCAGAAGTCTTGTTCCGCATGCTACTGAACTTCCCTAATTCCTGCTATATCTGACTTTAGCCTATCCATTTCTCTTTTTAAATCTTCTAACCTACATGGCCGATTAAGGGATCTGACATTCTATGCTCCAATCCATCAAATACCAGTTTGTTTCACCTGTGAGTTAGCTTATTCTTGCTGTTCTCTTGCAAACATGGCTAATAAGATCCTCCCAGTTTAATTCGAGTCAGTGTGAAAGCCTAACAGAAAAGGCTTCTCAGAAAAATCAATATATGAGCTCATGAACTCAGTTCTGACAGAAGCAAACAAGAAAAATTACTCTGATGGTATTTTATGTGTTCTTACCAAGACCTTTGATTGCATAGATCATAAAGTTCAGCTAGGGAAATGGAACAACATTACAGGTATCACTTTTTAATGGGTGAAGTGTCATTTAGACAATAGAAAACAGATGGTCACATTAGTGAGTAATATAAAAGCAATTACATTAAATTTAGTATCCAACAAGGTTCAGGGCATGGCTCACTCCTGTTCTTACTACATATAAATGAATTTCCTGGGACACTGGAGGACACTTCAAAAACTGTAATGTTTGCTGACGACAAGTCTCAAGACTCTGGGTGGTTAGGTGATCGAATTAAGACATAGCACTGATTGCGGAAGACATCACTTATTGGTGTTTTGCACACACCCGCAATGCAGTCAATGATCAGGCCATTAGCTGAATCAGCAAACTTACAAGTATACTGATAAAGGACCCAAACATGTGCCAGACAGTAAGAAATAATATAGCAGGCTTGCAACTGGTAAACAGTCAACAGCTTAACCATTAATCTTACAAAAACTCATAAAATTCCAGACAAACAAAAATAACTTACATGTAACAAAATCAGAGATAATTTCAATATGTAAACATAATTATAAGTCTGATCATTGTATAATGGCACAAGATGTTGTAGCCATTCAATAGAAGGAAGAACTGTATTAAAATCTTATAAAATGATGGAATCTATTGTTCATAATATAAAACATTTTCAATTTACCAGTCTTCAGTCTATATTCAATACATTTCATCATATCTTAAATAGTTCACATTGACCAACCCTGTGTACATGTTTAGTTGTCAAACAGACCTCATCAGAACTTCTAACTAGTTTTCCTGCTGTGGTCCATTCAATTCTCTCCATACCAATTACTTCATCTGCTCTCAATCTTTCTTCCTCTTTTCTCACTTCTCTTTGATTATTTCCACAATTATTATGATAACCTTCAGGACTCCATTCACCTCTACCTCTGTCTGGTGGTCTTCTAAAATTATCTCTCCTGCTGTCTTTTTGTCATTCTTCCCAATTAACTTGTTCCATCCATCATCTCTAAACCCTTCTCTACACTGATGAATGCCAACAAAGACTCCAGCTGTTCAAGAGCATGCAAAATGTCAACACTGTGTTTCAGAATTCCCAATAATTTCTCTTGTACACTTGCAGTCAATTTAATTAAAACAACTGAAATTATATCCTTTCCCATTATGGATCATCTAAATATAAATCCTTTCCCAGTAATTCTGAAAGAATTCTTTATAACTGTGACAGTTACTCTCAACAAAATTTTATCCCATAAAATTATCACTACACATACTGTTTTGCACAGTTTTTGACCAATAGTGGCTAAGAAAAGAATTACTAAATCCTCCCCATGTTTTACAAAAAGAACTCATTCTCATTCCCCATAACAATGCCATGCCTTCCAATAATAAAGTACCCAATTTTCCTTCTATCATCCCATGCTTTTACAAAGCATTGTCATTTTTTTTTTTTTTTTTTTTTTACAAACACAAAATGAACGGAGACCCCTATTAAAAATTGATGGACTTGGCACACACACAAGAAACTGTCATCAACTGAAATATCAGGCATCTAACATTTAATACTGTTTTGAACTTGCTCCCATATTCGTTTAATTCCTGGCTGTTAACATCAATATTTTCAGTTACTGATTGTTCAGTTTCTTTTATTTTTATAGACATTTGACTTGCATTGTTACGACACTCAGTTTTGACATTACCTAGTTTACAAGAATTTTCACATACTTTTTGGCCTACCTCTTTAATTTATGACTCAGAATTTGTGATTTTGTTATAACAAAATCTAACAGTGTGATCTGGTGTAGTTTTTTCTCAACATTAGATGTTACTTCATTAATCTAGCCACTGCATTGCTGGATTTTATTTTCAGTACTACTAATTCTTTCTGAAAATTCTCTTTTCATTTTCTTTAGCAGTTTACTAAGCTGATCAATTTTGGTGTTTGTCTTCCTATTTCCTTTTATGAAAAAATGGTTCAAATGGCTCTGAGCACTATGGGACTGAACTGCTGAGGTCACCTGTCCCATAGAACTTAGGACTACTTAACCTAATTAACCTAAGGACATCACACACATCCATGCCCGAGGCAGGATTCGAACCTGCAACTGTAGCGGTCACAGGGTTCCAGTCTGTAGCACCTAGAATTGCTCGGCCACTCCGGCTGGCTCTTTTATGAACTTTTTCTGCTTGTCATCTCAGATCTTAACATCATATTTTGGCTCTATACAAGACTTTGTCAGCTGATCAGTTCTCTCATTAGCTTTATCGTTTTTATTATAAGTTTATTTTTAAACTCATTATTACTTTGGTCAAGATTATGATCAAATTTCCTACCCAAAACTTTTGACATTTGTCTCATTTCAAATAATAGGTCCATAAGACTAATATTTTCTGGTGTTCCAATATTAATTTCATCGCCACTGCTTGACACTTCCACTGATTCCACATGATTTACACCATCATCAACATCTTGTTCCCCATATGCCTCAATGTCATCACAAGCTAGATAATGAGATATATCATTTGCCTCAAAAGTTTCATCATATGGTACATTACAAAATGACTTGAAAGTAATAAAGCATCATTCTGATGATTAACTAATTCATGAATAGTATCCTCATTGTTAGGAACGCTTCCCTGGGTGACAAGCTCATCACCTGTTTCTTCATTGACTGAACTCATCGTCCCTGATTTATAAGAGTTATTATTTATAAAACATGATATGTGTAATTTTTAAAATTACAAGATTTAATTCCCTCACATTGAAACAAAAGTTCCTTTCTTTAATTGTTTTGTAAATACAATTTATATTTTTGGAAATTTGTGGTAAGTTCCTATGGTACCAAACTGCTGAAGTCATCGGTCCCTATGCTTACACACTGCTTAATCTAACTTTAACTTATGCTAAGGATAACGCACACATTCATGCCCAAGGGAGGGCTCGAACCTCTGATGGGGGGAACCGCGTAAACCGTGGCAAGGAGCCTCAGACTGCGCGGCACAGTTTATATAAATTACTGCAAAGTCAGGCACTGCCTTGATGCTATGATGAAAACTGAAGCCACACGTACCGATCTGCCAGTTACCAGTAGTCTGCTGCTATTGCCTGGAGCACTTGAAGTCACACATACCATCTGTCAAGTGCTGTTAATGCCATCAAGCTGACACAGTGCTGCCGATCTGATTTTTCTGCCAGGTCACCATCAGTCACCAGTAATGCACTCCTGTTGTCGCCACATTCGAAATCTTCCTTGCCATCCAATGAGCATGTTGTCTTCACTAAGTAGTTCCACTTGCAGTTTGCATGCTGTCATCAGATTACAACTGTGGGAATAAACATCCACTCACAGCTCCTAACATTCATTATGTCCCATAACAACAGTGCACAACTAATGTCTTCTGCTACTATTCACTGTAAGTTATTAACATTACCACAAGCAGTATGCAGGAATATTCGATGTCACTGTTCATAACAATGTGGCCCTCAAAGTTGAAAGTTTCTCATAATGTCCAATGTGCAGCTTATTCAACTTTGCCACACTTATAGTTAATTATTCAATACAGTTCCTACAATAGCAACTAGTCTTTGTTCAATGGCAGTTTACAAATTTCACATTTAGTATTTATTGGTCAATGTTTCCTGCTATATTAATAATTTACTGTTCACTGGCTGTATTAAAAATTCAGATGCAATATTTACTGTTCAAACACTTCTTGCCATGCCAAATCCACACTCTCTGATAGGTAATTCCACGTAAAATCAACTGTTCAAAATGTTTCTTGCCACAACAATCATTCACAGTCTGTTGGCTGTTTCCTCTGTTTCCTCATATAAGGGATGCCAAGGGTGGATAATATACCCCCCCCCCCCTGTACCTAACCTGTTAATTAATTGCGGTGAGCTGCGGAGTGCTCCCACATTGCTGTGTCGGACATGCTAACAGTGCAAGTTGTTCCTCATGAATCGTTGTTGCATGTGGAGGACTACATTGACCAACTCATAAAGTCCAGCACAACTGCAAGTTCCCTAATTCCTCACCTAAACATTTGATTATCTTGTGTCTTTTAAAGTTGTCTCAATGTCCCAGTTGGCCTTCTTGTTAACCAGTTGTGACTCCATGCAAGCACACAACGGACTGTGAAAAATGGAATGCCAAGTGCAAAAATCTCAATGCTACTTTAATGAAAGTCTTGAAATAACCTGATATCACCTTGTTTTTTTTAATAGAAAAATCAAGGAAAAACAGTCTTTAGAGCCAGTCTAATGGAAATACTTGAATGTAAGTTCACAGATTTTAGTCATCACATGCTGAACACCATTTTGACTACATGCAATTATCTCCACATGAACCTAATGACAGTTTGAAGTTGTTTAGTTGCAAATTTGCATGCAAACATTTTCTGAGGCGCTTTTACACCCTAAATCACTTTTATGCAATCAGTCTATTAAACAAATGTGGCCTCTCCAGAACCTAGTTCAACACTGGGGATATGCAATAGCTTCAGTGTTTCACACCCAATGACTGACAATCTGAAATAAAATTCTAATTAAAATGTGAATTTGATTTTGGAGTTAATGAAATTACAGTTAACAAGCAGAGAGTGTGTATAATGCTGACAGTTTAGCTGGAGCTGTATGTAAATAGTTAATATTAATAAACAATGTTATGGTTAGCTGCAAAGCTTCATAGTGTGAACCAGTTGAACCAGTTTTCTCTGTCTGCTCCAGTAAGACATGTTTCCTGCTCACACAATCTGTTCTCGTGCTCCGTATCCACGTGTTTTTTTTTATGGGGTTAGGATTCCTACTGATACCAACTGCTTGGTGGCTTAAAGCAGCATCAGCCTTCTACACTGCACGATGAAGTCTATGAAATATGGATCAACTTGGGGCATAAATGCCCCTTAGTTCTGCCATCACATTTTATTTGTTCATTTTTAGTTCTTTCTTTAGCTACAGTTATACACTCTGCCTTGCATTATTGAGTACAGAGAAAATGAAAACACAAATGTTACTTGCCGATATTGTTTTTCTCATAATTTAATCATTACACATAGAATTATCTCTTACTTAGTAACAGGTTCGTCATCACTCAACCTGGCATTATAATTATAACACAGTGTCCACTCAAAAGATTGTTCAAAATCTTTCAATTTTCATTCAGTAAAGAAGTGGTGTTGTTACTCATGCTTTTGACATCTGTTCATCTACTACTATCTGTTTAAAAGATACATGGATATGAGAGTAACAGTTATTAAGGAGGCACCAAAACCAGAACAGCGCCAATGGGAAAAACTTTGTTGGAACTAGTAGGGAACTTTGCGAGTTACAAGGTGGTGTGAGCAGTCATTATCAGCAGACACAGGTAAAAGCTTTATGCACGGAGAAGGCACTGTCTGGAAATTCATTCCTCCTGCATCACCACACTTTGGCGGAACACGGGAAGCAGGAGTACCAGTTGCAGCAGACGATGGGAACCATATGTCCAACTTTCGAGGAGATGACAACCCTGACTTGCCAGATTGAGGCTTGCTTGAACTCTCATCCTCTCACACCACTGTCTTGTGATCCTACTGATCCCCAAGTCCTCACCCCAGGTCATTTCCTGACATGCATCCCTCAGCCAGATATAGGTACAGCCAACCTGAGCTTGCTCACAAGGTGGGAACGACTGCAGCAAGGCTTCCAGATCATTTGGCGGCGCTGGTCATCTGACTACTTGCATCATCTGCAGCAGCGGGCCAAGTGGACAGTCCCTAGTCAGAATGTGGAACCTGGTGCATTAGCCATAGTAAGAGACGATAACCTGCCACCGTTATGTTGGAAGCTGGCCATCATTGAAGGAATACGTCCTGGGAGCAATGGAATGGTGCGAGTGGACACTATTCACACACTGCAAGGGGTTTTCAAGAGACCAATCTGCAAGCTATGTCCTTTACCGAGTGATGTGATACAAAAGTGAACAGTGTATTTGTGTTTTTTATTTGTGTGGTTTTCTTCTTTTGTCCTATGTGCCTTGCAGCAGACTCAGTGTATTTTGTCATGTTTTATGTTTAAATGTATATTTGTTTATGTGATTATGATTTCGAGATAAAAGTTACAAACTCTATGGACAGAATACCTGATTGAAGGTTGCAATATTGTGTGTATTTACTTGTGTTATTTTCTATGATTTAGTAGGTCTTGGGTTACTTATATTATGCTGGAAAGAAATTAATATTTTTTTGGCGGCCGGTATGTTCGGTCGTCACATTTGACTGAGTCTCTGGACAGTGCTGTCCTCTCTGGAGGTATTTGTACACAGGGGCGATTCTAGAAGTCGGTCAAGGGGGGGTAGGATAATTGGGGGGAGGGGGGGTGGTTGGGGGAAGGAATATGGCTAACAAAAGGAGAGTTGGGGTCCTCTACCGACAAATTCGTAAAATTTGGTGTTGCATAAGTAGTTTTTGGTAACTGTTTTGCAGTTCAGGGTAAAAAATGTGTATTAATAAATAGTAAGACGCCTGTTTTAAGTTAAATTATATTAATTCAAATGGGTTCAAATGGCTCTAAGCACTATGGGACTTAACATCTGAGGTCATCAGTCCCCTAGACTTATAACTACTTAAACCTAACTAACCTAAGGACATCACACCCATCCCTGCTCGAGGCAGGATACGAACCTGCAACCGTAGCAGCAGCGCGGTTCCAGACTGAAGGGCCTAGAAGCGCTCGGTCACAGCGGCCGGCTGATATTTATTGGTTTAGGTAGTAAGCTACTTGCCGCTCTTATTCTTTTGTTAAAATGAGTTTGGAATACCTTGCAACCTATATTGCTACATAATAAAAAAAATTCAATCTGTTGGAGTAATATATTTGCTGATTTCTGAAGTCATTTTATCCAGTGTAATATGATACAGCTATAGCCCCCATAGCCCCCCCCCCCCTTGCCACCGCCCCTGTTAGGACATGAGACACAGTGGTCAGTGGACCACCCCTCAAGGGCACCTAACGGTACATTCGCCGCGGCGAGGGAGAGATTTGGCTGTGCTGAATGGGCTGTCGGTCGGACAACAGTCCTTACTCGCGTCCGCGCGCATCATGTAAACGGCAAAGAGGTATATTTTGATTGTTAACTAACCCATGAATAATAAGAGATTATCACAACTCTCGTCTTTCGTTACAATCTGAATGGATTCGAATCATTATATGGTCCTCTTCAATTCATGGTCCTCCGGTCCTCTTCAATTCATGGTCCTCCGGTACATTTACGTTTTCGTCTGCGGACGCTAGTAGTATTATGTTTATTTATACATTACAAACCTGAGCATAATCGTGTAGTGCATGTATTATTGCATTACACGACACGTTTACTTTACTGTGTCTCAAACGCTGTAGTTTAAGGTGAAACTCCACCTGTAAATTTACAGACTTAAAAATAATTGCCAGTGGCAAGTTATTGTAGGAACGGTGACTTGGTGGAATTACTTTTCTCATTGAGCCAGTTTGCTTTTTGATCTTGCGGATCTGGCATTCACAAAAATTTATAGGTGGAAGCGGCGTGGGGGTAGGTTGCAAGACACCATCATTTTCATTTTCGATGTAAATGATCAGATTTGAGACATCACGCCGCAAGAGCTTAATTTTACAGGTGACACAAAAAACATTATATCCTAATGCTCCGATGGTTATCTACTCAATATTTGTTACGCGTACATTACTTCAATACTTAAAAACAACAAACGGTTATACAGCAATTTATAAAGCCATTGTATAGTCTCACTGCGATCAGCCACGTACTGGTACATTTGGCTAAACGAGGGGTTTGGGTTCTAGCGGAATCAGGAGAACTCACTGCTAGAAAGATTTTTCCAATGAATAAAAATACCGTACACCAGGTTCCAAGAGGGAGGGGACGGGGTGGAGGGAGAAGTACCTATGTATGAGGACACCTATGCACGCTGTCAACTATTTCCAATAATGTATCAGATGTTGGACCATCAACACACAAAAATTTATGATTCTCTTTTTTGTTTAGTTCTCTGAATTCTCTCAACAAGCGACGCATTCTTGGGTTTCCTCTGGTAGTTCAGTTGGTAGAGCGGTGGACTGTAGAGGATGAATGCACAGACATCCATAGGTCACTGGTTCGAATCCGGCCTGGAGGAGAATTTTTCCTTCTACCAGATGTTGAGAGAATTGAAATATATTGAGATGGGTGCAATACGTCTAATTTTTACGTTTATCGTTAACTTATTGTATGATACACTACAATGACTGACGAGTAATAAAATAAGTAATCACTTTCATGTAGAAGAACTGATTGTTGTTTGTTAAAAAATGCTGATGCTGGACAATGGAATATGGGCAATGAGCGATTTGTTAAAATGATGAGAATAATAAATAAATGTCTACAGCACTAAAGTTGTATCGCATGCTTTATATCTTGTCGTTATTGGTAACAGTTGCCATCGTACACCAGCCGGCAATGTCTGTAACTGAAGACAGCTTCCGACTGATACACTGGAGCTCAAAAATCTGGCTTGGGCACCCTTAGACACGAAAACACAAAGTTTCCGTATAGTAAAAGTTGCCCACTGAAGAGGCCATCGAGGCAGATATTGAAGAGGTGATCGAGACAGATACTGCTTAACGTACACGGGAGAAGGATGATAACTGGAACTAATAGTAACATCATGCAAGTATGAGATCTAGAACTTTTAGGTGCAAAAATGTGGCAAAGTAGGTGTGACACATCAAGTAAAAAAAGTGACAATTGCAAATGCGGTTTTTTTCTGAGATGTGTTAAGTCATGAATCACAAACTTCCCAAACTCTGAAGGACTGAAAAATATAGCGAAGCACGTCTCTGAGCTCACTGGCCTAATCCAGTTACTCATTCCGAAAACTGTTGAAACCAATAACAGCCAGCTTTTCTTGAGTGAGGCTCCATCTGCGATCAGTTGGCAAATATTTGTGAATAGAAAAGTAAGTTTATACTTCAACAGACAGAAGACATGGGTACAGCGAAAAAAAAAAAAATCTAACTCGAAGCTGAGTGGGCCGACATAGTTTTTCAAGTTATTAGATTTTCGTGCTAAACGATGGATGCGATACGTGATTGCCCGTGAAAATCAATCGGAGAAGGCCGGCCGGAGTGGCTGTGCGGTTCTAGGCGCTACAGTCTGGAACCGAGCGACCGCTACGGTCGCAGGTTCGAATCCTGCCTCGGGCATGGACGTGTGTGATCTCCTTAGGTTAGTTAGGTTTAATTAGTTCTAAGTTTTAGGCGACTGATGTCCTCAGAAGTTAAGTCACATAGTGCTCAGAGCCAAGCCAATCGGAGAAGGCAACTTGTTCGGAATAAACCATCAGTTTCTGAAGTAAAACCATGTATTTATCTAGCAACAAGAATACACATTGCTGTTAATGTATCTTTATGAATTTGTAGTAGCTTGTAATTGTTGCTGATGGGTTTTTTTAAATTTTGTTTCAGGAAATAAAATGAGATCCAAAAGACAAATAAGTTATGTGAATCTGATGGCAATCATGAGAAGTGTGGTGCGAGTGTACAGAATTATGGGCCTTACGAATAAAGTGAGACGATTGCAGATGAAACTGAAGCGGAATGAAGAAAAGGTGGCAACAATGGCAGAATTGATTACAATGCTGAATTAATGAAACTGTGTAAATGACAACCTGGAAAGTATTCTTCAGGAACATTTTAATGGCTTTCCTTTAAACTTTAAACTGAAAAACAGTGGTGCAAAGAAGCAATCCACGCGATACAGTGAACTAACCAGACAATCTGCCGTCACTCTGCGTTTCTATTCCCCCTAGGACATATAGATTTGTACGCTCTTATGTTTCTTTTGCTCCACCCCAGTATTCTTCGTGGTTTGGTGTCATCAGCAAACTGTGAACCTGGCTATCTACAGGAGGTTTTCAGCTATATAAAACATAATACCAGTGACAAATGATATCTTAAAGAATGTTCTCTTACTTTTGATAGTACAGTATATAAATTAGGAATCAGCTTCGTGGAACACAACAAAAAAGTGTAAGAGGGGTATGTTGAATATTATTTATGACGTATCAGGATATGTTGTGAGAAAGATTACGCTATTGTTAAGATCGGCTGAGTGCAAAGAACTTATTACTGTTCCGTGCATGTGCCAAAATGATCACACTTACTGCAAGACTCCTGTGTCAAATTCAGCAGCCTTTACTACGAAGGTTGACAGGTTAACAGAGGTGGTTTGCTTCACGCAGCTGTAGCAGTGTTTAAAATAGCGCACCATACAGAAAAATGCTTTCGTTCTGCTCTAGTGTGATTTAAACTCACACCATTTTTATGACAGGCTTATTAATTCTGTTTGTTATTTCTTTGGTGAGTAACCCAGTGTATTTGACAAAGCGCATACGGTATTCTTTGCCATTGACTGTGAAGACATGTATGAGTCACAGTTAAAAACGACGTATTGCTACCGTGTATCTTCAGATTAGATTAAAGGCACTCACAAAAGAAACAAGAGCTGCAGCACAGGGTAGAGGCAGAGGTTGGGGAAGCTAAATGTATTTGACAATGTATGGCTTGCGGATATATATTGAATCAACGAAAACAATAAATCAATTGGACCACCTCATCTACATCTACATGGATACTCTGCAAATCACATTTAAGTGCCTGGCAGAGGGTTCATCGAACCACCTTCACAATTCTCTGTTATTCCAATCTCGTATAGCGCGCGAAAAGAATGAACACCTGTATCTCTCCGTACGAGCTCTGATTTCCCTTATTTTAGCGTGGTGATCGTTCCTCCCTATGTAGGTCGGTGTCAACAAAACATTTTCACATTCGGAGGAGAAAGTTGGTGATTGAAATTTCGTGAGAAGATTCCGTCGCAACGAAAAACGCCTTTCTTTTAAATGATTTCCAGCCTAAATCCTGTATCATATCTGTGACACTCTCTGCCATATTTCGCGATAATACAAAACGTGCTGCCTTTCTCTGAACTTTTTCGATGTACTCCGTCAGTCCTACCTAGTAAGGATCCCACACGCGCAGCAGTATTCTAAAAGAGGACGGACAAGCATAGTGTAGGCAGTCTCCTTAGTAGGTCTGTTACATTTTCTAAGTGTCCTGCCAATAAAACGCAGCCTCTGGCTAGCCTTCCCCACAACATTTTTTTGTGTGTTCTTTCCAATGTAAGTTGTTCGTAACTGTAATACCTAGGTATCTAATTGAATTTACGGCTTTTAGACTAGACTGGTTTATCGTGTAACCGAAGTTTAACGAGTTCCTTCTTGCACTCATGTGGATGACCTCACACTTTTTGTTATTTAGAGTCAATTGCTACTTTTCGCACCATTACGATATTTTTCTAAATCGTTTTGCAGTTTGTTTTGATCTTCTGAAGACTTTATTAGTCGATAAACGACAGCGTCATCTGCAAACAACCGAAGACGGCTGCTCAGATTGTCTCCCAAATCGTTTATATACGAGGGCCGTTCAGAAAGTAACCTCCGGTTGATTTAAAAAAATACACCAAGTTAAATAAAAATATTTTAATATATACATCTTACAACTACATCTTTGCACTATTTTTCTACATAGTCTCCATAGCGATTGAGGCACTTATCGTATCTCTTCACAAGCTTTGAAATTCCTTCTGCATAAAAATCACCCGCTTGTGCCTGGAGCCAGCCTGTGACCGCATCTTTGAGCTCTTCGTCGTCATCAAACCGCTGTGACCCAAGCCATTTCTTCAAATGCATGAAGAGGTGATAATCACTTGGCGACAGGTCTGGGCTGTAAGGTGGATGGTTGATAACGTCCCACTTGAAGGACTCAAGAAGGGGCGTTGTTCTGCGAGCAGAGTGAGGACGGGCGTTATCGTGCAAGAAAACGATACCGGAAGTCAGCATACCATGGCGTTTGTTCTGTATAGCCCGTCGTAACTTTTTTATTGTTTCACAGTACACGTCTTGATTAATGGTCGTACCACGTTCCATGAATTCAACCAACAACACCCCTTTGGCATCCCAAAACACCGTTGCCATCAGTTTTCTGGCAGAAAAATCTTGCGAGGCTTTTCTTGGTTTGGTAGGCGAATTTGAATGTGCCCACATCTTTGATTGTTCTTTTGTCTCAGGGTTCACGTACTTAATCCAGGTTTCGTCACCGGTCACGATTCTGTTTAACAATGGTTCTCCTTCGTTCTCATAACGTGACAGAAAGTCTAATGTAGAGGCCATTCTTTGAGTTTTGTGGTGGTCGGTAAGAATTTTGGGCACCCATCGTGCACAGAACTTACGGTAACCCAATCTTGCTGTCACTATCTCGTACAAGTGAGTCTTAGAAATCTGTGGAAAACCAGTAGACAACTCCGACATTGAGAAACGTCGATTTTCACGAACTTTTGCATCAACTGTCTGAACGAGTTCGTCAGTCACCAATGATGGTCTACCACTCCTCTCTTCATCATGAACGTTTTCTCGTCCACTTTTAAATAAACGTACCCATTCACGGACAACTCCTTCACTCATAACTCTTGGTCCGTACACGGCACAAAGCTCACGATGAATAGCTGCTGCAGAATATCCTTTGGCTGTAAAAAACCTTATGACAGCACGCACTTCACATTTGGCGGGGTTTTCTATTGCAGCACACATTTCAAACTGCCACAAAAACTAAACTAGCGCAGGTACGACGTTCACTCGACCACGGCTTGATGCCGACTGACCTGTTGAGTGCGTGAACGCACAGATGGCGTCGCTACTCCCCCCACAACCCGCACTGTGACCAATCGGAGGTTACTTTCTGAACCGCCCTAGTAGATAAGGAACAGCAAAGGGCATATAACACTACCTTTGGGAACGCCAGAAATCACTTCTGTTTTACTCGATGACTTTCCGTCAATTATTACGCACTGTGACCTCTCTCACAGCAAATCACAAATCCAGCCACATAACTGAGACTATATTCCACAAGCACGCAATTTCACTACGAGCCGCTTGTGTGGTACAGTGTCCTTCCTTTCCCAAAATTCTTGCCTGTAAATTGTTAACATAACAATCTGTAAAGTGATTCATATTAACATCAAAGATTTTTCTCCTGTTAGCAGCTGAATCAGCAGCTAAGCAATGGCTTAGCAGTTTTATTGCCTAATGATGTTTACAGAATTTTTCTCATTAGGTGCAGAGCGAGACGCACTTTGCATCAAATGCGTTATTGTGTGAAAGTTCGGCACATATCTGATGAGGTAACTATGACAAGAAATTTTTCATGTCAATGTTTTGGTCATTTGGTATCGCTATATAGTTTCGTCATTCAGGAAATAAAAATGCGAAAAGAATGAAAGCGGAAAGTATGTTACGCGGAGGTAAGATTTTTGGGAAGCATGATACGTGAGCAGCCTTACCGGCAGAACGGACATTACGCATGTAAACACAGTAGAATAATGTAAGAACGAATCTTGCAGGGAAGGATTAGAAGGTACAAGGCAATAACTAACAAGTCCGCCTGCTTAGCTGGCAGCGGGCCCGAGTTCGATTCCCGGCCGGGCTGGAGATTTTCTCCGCTCGCGGACTTGGTGTTGTGTTGTCCTCATCATCATTTCATCCTCATCACCGGCACACAAGTCGCCCAATGTGGCGTCGACTGCTTGCACTTGGCGGCCGAATTTCTCCGGATGGGGCGTCCCGGCCATCAATGCCATAGGTTCATTTTATTTCAGTAACTGTGAACTATAAACTAAACGCACACAGCATCATATAGTGTTCATAAATGGTAATAGCTATTTTTTCTGTGTAGCAGAACAATTTGACACTTTGCTCCGGTTTGACATGGCGACTGTGACGTCACGCATGTCTCCAGTTCAGTACTGAGCTCACTGGTAGTGCCCAATACCTATTAGCCAGTTGACAATAGCAGTTTGATCTTACGTGTCCCCGGAGACTTTCGCAGCGGCATGTCTGAATAAAATCTTCTCGGTTTTCAAGCCGCGTCGAGTCGAATAAAATTCTTGAGCTTAGCTATCTCTGCCATCGTCAAGGGAAAAAACAACTGCAGGTATTTATTTTGGAAACACTGCCATAATTACAGTGATGTTTATGACTTGTCTGCGGAGTGTTTTCCAAAAGCCAAATCTCCATCTCGACAAGGTATTCGTAAATTCTGTAAGTAGGCTGTTTATGTTTTTTTTATTGGCAACGTTATGTAGCGCTCTGTATGAAAATCACTGGCTGTGCTGTGTGCAGTCTGTGGCTGGTTTGCATTGTTGTAATATTCGCCATTGTAGTGTTGGGCAGCTGGATGTAAACAGCGCGTAGCGTTGCGCAGTTGGAGGTGAGCCGCCAGCAGTGGTGGATGTGGGGAGAGAAATGGCGGAGTTTGGAAATTTTTAAGACTGGATGTCATGAACTCCTATGTATATTATGATTTTTCAACACTATTAAGGTAAATATACTGTTTGTTCTCTATTAAAATCTTTCATTTGCTAACTATGCCTATCAGTAGTTAGTGCCCTCTGTAGTTTGAATCTTTTATTTAGCTGGCAGTAGTGGCGCTCGCTGTATTGCAGTAGTTCCAGTAACGAAGATTTTTGTGAGGTAAGTGATTTGTGAAAGGTATAGGTTAATGTTAGTCAGGGCCATTCTTTCGTAGGGATTTTTTTGAAAGTCAGATTGCGTTGCGCTAAAAATATTGTGTGTCAGTTTAAGGACAGTCGTGTATAATTGTTCCAAGGGGACGTTTCAATTCAATTTATGATTAGAAGAGAGTGGGTCGGTAGCAGTGCTTCCTCATACAAGTAAACCAAAGTCTGTTACTACAGAAGGGAACCTTAATGGTGCGGTATCGGCCGTTATTCGGTCGGCCGCACGTTTAAATACGCGCACCAACGGGTTTGCTACAACCGCCACAGCGGCACGAGGCCGCTGCCGCAAACGACTCCGCCGCTGCCAATGAGAGCAAGCATCCCCTCTCCGGAGCTCCAGCGGCGTGTGTATTTGAGTTCGAACATTCATGCACTGACCCCATTTTTGTGTATTTCTACATCTACATCTACATACATACCCCGCAATCCGTCATACGGTGCGTGGTGGAGGGTACCTGGTACCACAACTAGCATCTTCTCTCCCTGTTCCACTCCCAAACAGAACGAGGGAAAAATGACTGCCTATATGCCTCTGTACGAGCCCTAATCTCTCTTATCTTATCTTTGTGGTCTTTCCGCGAAATGTAAGTTGGCGGCAGTAAAATTGTACTGCAGTCAACCTCAAATGCTGCTTCTCCAAATTTCCTCAGTAACGATTCACGAAAAGAACGCCTCCTTTCCTCTAGAGACTCCCACCCGAGTTCCTGAAGCATTTCCGTAACACTCGCGTGATGATCTAACCAACCAGTAACAAATCTAGCAGCCCGCCTCTGAATTGCTTCTATGTCCTCCCTCAATCCGACCTGATAGGGATCTCAAACGCTCGAGCAGTACTCAAGAATAGGTCGTATTAGTGTTTTATAAGCGGTCTCCTTTACAGATGAACCACATCTTTCAAAATTCTACCAATGAACCGAAGACGACTATCCGCCTTCCCCACAACTGCCATTACATGCTTGTCCCACTTCATATCGCTCTGCAATGTTACGCCCAAATATTTAATCGACTTGACTGTGTCAAGCGCTAACTACTAAAGGAGTATTCAAACATTACGGGATTCTTTTTCCTATTCATCTGCATTAATTTACATTTATCTATATTTAGAGTTAGCTGCCATTCTTTACACCAATCACAAATCCTGTCCAAGTCATCTTGTACCCTCCCACAGTCACTCAACGACGACACCTTCCCGTACACCACAGCATCATCAGCAAACAGCCGTACATTGCTGTCCACCCTATCCAAAAAATCATTTATGTAGATAGAAAACAACAGCGGACCTACCAGACTTCCCTGGGGCACTCCAGATGATACCCTCACCTCCGATGAACACTCACCATCGAGGACAACGTACTGGGTTCTATTACTTAAGAAGTCTTCGAGCCCCACACATACTTGGAAACTAATCCCATATGCTCGTACCTTAGTTAGGAGTCTGCAGTGGGGCACCAACTCAAACGTTTTCCGGAAGTCAAGGAATATGGCATCCGTCTGATACCCTTCATCCGTGGTTCGCAAGATATCAAGTGAAAAAAGGGCGAGTTGCGTTTCGCAGGAGCGATGCTTTCTAAAGCGGTGCTGATGCGTGGACAGCAACTTCTCTGTCTCAAGGAAATTCATTATATTCGAACTGAGAATATGTTCGAGAATCCTATAACAAACCGATGTTACGGATATTGGTCTGTAATTTTGAGGATCCGTCCTTCTACCCTTCTTATATACAGGCGTGCGCTTTTTTCCAGTCGCTCGGGGCTTTACGTTGGGCAAGAGATTCGTGATAAATGCAAGCTAAGTAAGGACCTGATGCAGTAGAGTACTCTCTGTAAAACCGAATTGGAATCCTATCAGGACCTGGCGATTTATTTATTTTCAACCCATTCAGCTGCTTCACAACCCCAGGGATGTCTATCACTATGTCCTCCATACGGGAATCTGTACGAGACTCAAACGGCGGTATGTTTGTAAGATCCTCCTGCGTGAAAGATTTCTCAAATGCTAAATTTAAAATTTCAGCTTTCGTTTTGCTGTCTCCCGTTGCCAGTCCAGACTGATCAGTGAGTGACTGGATGGAAGCCTTCGACCCGCTTACCGATTTTACGTAAGACCAGAATTTCCTTGGGTTTTCAGCAAGATCTTTTGCTAAGGTATGACGGTGGTAGTGGTTGAATGCTTCGCGCATCGCTCTTTTTACAGCAGCACGAATTGCTACTAACTTTTGCCTGTCCTCATTCTCTCGATCTCTCTCGTACCGCGAGTGCAACTGCCTTTGCTTCCTGAGCATTCTCCGAATTGCGCTGTTAAACCACGGTGGGTCTTTTCCGTCCGTAACCCACTTTTTCGACACATACTTGTCCAATACGTGATTTACAATGTGTTCAAAATTTGCCCATATTTCTTCCACGTCCATCGTACCGGAAGTAAATGAAGTCGATTCATTTCCTAAGTGGGATGCTAACAACTGCTTATCTGCTCTTTCTAGTAAGAATACTCTCCTAGCCTTCTTGACCGACTTTTTAACTTTCGTAACCATAGTCGTAATGACAACATCATGATCACTAATCCCTGACTACTGACAACTGACTAACGACTCCGCGAATTTATACTCTACGGCTATCAATAAGCTGGCTGAATAACGGTTACAGAATGTTTAAGGCTTTCGTGGCCACTTGTTGACAAACTACCTATTGGCTTCTGTTCGAATGGTTCAAATGGCTCTGAGCACTATGGGGCTTAACATCTGAGGTCATCAGTCCCCTATAACTTAGAACTACTTAAACCTAACTAACCTAAAGACATCACACACATCCATGCCCGAGGCAGGATTGGAACCTGCGACCGTAGCGGTCTCGCGGTTCCAGACTGACGCGCCTAGAACCGCTTGGCCACACCGGCCGGCTGTTGGCTTTTGTATCGGGTTCTTCGACCAACGTTCGTCTTGACGATTTTTCTGACATTTCGCCAGCACCAGTGGCTGGCATTGTCAATGTTTCACCCTCCATTGCTGGTGGTGGACTAGAGACGAGGTGGGACCCCTCCACGCCCACACCGGCATGATGTCCAACTCAAAAGGTCTGCTGCCATCTCTGCTTAAGGGTTAGTTTTCACTAATGTGAGGTGTCGCAGGATGTGGGTACTGCGATGTTTGCGTACGTCTGGTTAAGGTTAACCATTAATACGCGCTCATCTGGAGATAGACTGGGTCGAAGTCGAACGAAGGGTAGCGGTTTGAAGGGCACGGGAAAAAATGTGCCAAGGCAAGAGCCAAGGGGGGCGGGGGGGGGGGGGGGAAGAGAACCTCCGCGGCAGTTAGGTCGGGGTAGTAAGAGCAGTAGCGGATGTCTTGCTGCCTGCGATAGGTCATGCAAGGGTAGGCTTTGTTAGTAGTGGGTGTCATGCATGTCGGTACCTTTAACGTTGTGCGGTGCTGTTGTTCGGCAGCTGCCGCTGGGTGCCGGTGTTGAACTATTGATCAGCGTCAGCAATCTGCAACAGTTAGGTTTATCATCGTTTCGTGTCCGATAGGTCGTATATCGGATGCACAGTGTAGGGTGATGTTGGCTATTTGTGCGTCAGTGGGCGAGCTCGTCAGTTTCCCTGCTGTAGCCTGCTGGTCGGCTTTAATGGCAGCTAGTATATCCAGTCAACGTTGCTGATGTGCAGGGGCTTGCCGACGATCGTCGCTTGTTGGTGTATGTTAGCCTGCCATAGGTGGTTATACCCTAACTAGTAGTGTCTTTGGCCGCTTATGCTTCCGCCTATGGTTCTGATCGTAGTTTCCCAGAGTGAGGATGAAAGGATTGTTCGAGTGTCTCGAGTTCCTGTATAGTCGTTTGGTGTGGTTTTTGAATACTTCCTTGAGGATTTCAATGTGGTGGTGTAATGATTAAGGAAAGGCAAACCTACGTTTCTAGCATTTGTAGACGTAGAGAAAGCTTTTGACAATGTTGATTGGAATACTCTCTTTCAAATTCTGAAGGTTGCAGGGCTAAAATACAGGGAGCGAAAGGCTATTTACAATTTGTACAAAAAGCAGATGGCAGTTATAAGAGTCAAGGGTTATGAAAGGGAAGCGGTGGTTGGGAAGGGAGTGAGACAGGGTTGTAGCCCATCCCTGATGTTATTCAATCTGTATATTGAGCAAACAATAAAGGAGACAAAAGAAAAGTTCGGAGTAGGTATTAAAATCCATGGAGAAGATACAAAAACTTTGAGGCTCGCCGATGACATTGTAATTCTGTCAGAGACAGCAAAGGACTTGGAAGAGCAGCTGAACGGAATGGACAGTGTCTTGAAAGGAGGGTATAAGATGAACATAAACAAAAGCAAAACGAGGATAATGGAATGTAGTCGAATTAAGTCGGGTGATGCTGAAGGAATTAGATTAGGAAATGAGACACTTAAAGTAGTAAAGGAGTTTTGCTATTTGGGGAGCAAAATAACTGACGATGGTCGAAGTAGAGAGGATATAAAATGTAGAATGGCAATGGCAAGGAAAGCGTTTCTGAAGAAGAAAAATGTGTTAACATGGAGTATAGATTTAAATGTCAGGAAGTCGTTTCTGAAAGTATTTGTATGGAGTGTAGCCATGTATGGAAGTGAAACGTGGACGATAAATAGACAAGAAGAGAATAGAAGCTTTCGAAATGTGGTGCTACAGAAGAATGCTGAAGATTAGATGGGTAGATCACATAACTAATGAGGAGAGGTATTGAATAGAACTGGGGAGAAGAGGAGCTTGTGGCACAACTTGACTAGAAGAAGGGACCGGTTGGTAGGACATGTTCTGAGACATCAAGGGATCACCAATTTAGTATTGGAGGGCAACTTGGACGGTAAAAATCGTAGAGGGAGACCAAGTGATGAATACACTAAGCAGATTCAGAAGGCTGTAGGCTGCTGTAGGTACTGGGAGATGAAGGAGCTTGCACAGGATAGAGTAGCATGGAGAGCTGCATCAAACCAGTCTCAGGACTGAAGACCACAACAACAACAACAACAACAACAACGGTGTAATGATTAACATTTCTGACTAGAGCCGAGCCCGCGACCGCAGACTATATGTAGTGGCGCCGAACGTCCAAGGGCTCCTCCGCGGTCATTTCCGGTGCTGTTTCTTGCTACCTGCGAGGGCCGTTCGCTGCAGCACAGGAAGCCAGGATCCGTTTACCTTGAGACTTTCTTCTTTCTTGTTGAAGCTATTCTCGTGTTTGCGTATTCCTACAGCTTATCTGAACAAGCGGGTATGATAGTTCCTCTCTCTCCAGCCAGAACTTCCATGTCGGGGAATTTTACTACATGGTCGGTCTCGCACATTGCGTGCTCTACCACGGCCGATTTCTCCACCGCCCCAACCTGCAATGTCGCTTATGTTCTGTGATCCTGGTGTTGATTGATCGTCCAGTCAATCCAACATAAACTTTTCCACATGTGCATGGTATGCGGTACACTCCCGACATTGCAAGTGGCTCCCTTTTCTCCTTTGCCGATCTGAGATACTCTTTGATCTTTTTTGTCGGTTTGTAAATAGTCTTTACGCCGTGTTTGCGCAATATACGGCCGATTCTGAACGTCACACTGGGAATGTATGGCAGAAAGACCGTACCAGACATTTCTTTATATGATTTGTCACTTCGCCGAGTGTTTGGCTCTTTTCTAATATAACTTGTGGAGTACCCATTGCTCCTCAGAACGCTTTACATATATCGCATTTCGCGTATGAGCGTTACGAGCGTATTAATCATGTCTCATTTCTGGCTCGGGTGGTGATTTGATAGTTTGTACTGGTATCGGTCCGTGTGTGTCGGTCTTCGATACACATTGTGTCCCAGCTTTTCACCATCCCTTGTGGCCACACATGTTTTCTACTTCGAGGTAAACGGATCCTGACTTCCCATGCTGCAGCGAACGACTGTCGCAGGTAGCAAGAGAACCGCACCGGAAATGAACGCGGAGGAGCCCTCGCACGTTAGCGCGCCAGGTACATATAGTCTGCGGCCGCGAGCTCGGCTGCAGTCCTCCACCAGAAATGGAAGGTGAAATTTTGACAGTGCCAGCCATTCGTGCTGGCGAAACGTCAGAAAAATCATCAGACGTACGTTGGCCGAAGAACCCAAGACAGAAGCCAACCGGCAATTTGTCAACATTTACGGACTTGCATCGTGGCCAGGGCTCGACCACTTCAAAATAGACATCGTATTGATGAGTGACAGGTTTATAAATCTTTTGTATCTGTATATGTTTCAACATTCAAACCTGCTGTTAGCCACTCACGCTTCAAATTCGGCAACAGAGTTATTAATTATTTTTTACTATTTGATATAAGATGTAAAATAAATTCTCTGTGCATGAATGGAATTTGGTTCTCGCTCCTGCATCTACTAAAGAATAACACAGCATGTAAAGGAAGACATAACAGATATTTTCGTTCAGGGAACGTTGATATCGTAACAGCGTGTCCCCCCCCCTCCCCCCCCCCCCCCCCACCCGCCTACATTAAGGAGTTCTTGTGAAAGACTATCTGAATGAGAACTTTGATGAATGGACTGGCACACTGTGTACTACTGAACAGCCTCCACGATCCCCAGATACCACAGCCACAGAAGAGTTGTTTGCTTAGAACAGCATAGAAATTACTTTGTGCACTTTTTGAAGGAAGTTCTAGAAGTAAGGCAACACATTTTTTCTATCTAATTTCGATTGAAAACATGCGGAATTTGCTGTGGGACATTGTGGAATATTCCCTATTGTTTCATGAAGTTTCGACAAGTCGTGGCGCTATACGTAGCTTTAAAAAAAATGGTTCAAATGGCTCTGGGCACTATGGGACTTAACATCTGAGGTCATCAGTCCCCTAGAACTTAGAACTACTTAAACCTAAGTAACCAAAGGACACCACACATGCATGCCCGAGACAGGATTCGAACCTGCGACCTTAGCGGTCGCGCCGTTCCAGACTGAAGCGCCTAGAACCGCTCGGCCAGTAGCCTTCAAAATAGCGTTCCAAGCACAGAGCTCTCATTGAGTTTACCAGAGTACCGCAGATATTTGTAAAAGCTCGCAGAGTGTCTACGGAGACCTGACAATGAATAACAGCAAGGTAAGTCGTAGGGCGAGGTGTATGTCATCATCACAACAAAGTCGCATAAATCTGTCCGACCTACCTCGTTCCGGCCGGCCTCATACAGCTGCGACCCCTGCAGTGTTGGGAAGTGCGGACACTCTCATTCGAAGTGATCCACAGATCAAACACGTTGTTTCTCAACTGGACGTCTCTGCAGGTTGTGCTGACACACTCATCCACCAGTATGGGTATTGTGTATTGAACAGGGGACCTAGAAACGACGGAGAGGCTTCGTCCCCCATAGCCCTCAGTAGTTCACAGGACCACAACAGGTCACAGCCGTCCACCCGCCCCACCACCGCCCCACACCCAACTCAGAGTTATTGATTGGTTGGGCCCCCAATGGGCCCCCCTGGGAACGTCTCATACCAGACGAGTGTAATCCCAAATGTCTGCATGGTAGAGTAATTATGGTGCACACGTACGCTCAGACAGTGCTTGCGAAGCAATCGCCGACATAGTGTAACTGAGGCGGAATAAGAGGAACCAGCCCGCATTCGCCGAGGCGGATGGAAAACCGCCTTAATAACCATCCACAGGCTGGCTGGCACACCAGACCTCGACACTAATCCGCCGGGCTGATTCGTGCCGGGGACCGGCACGCCTTCCCTCTCGGGAAGCAGCGCGTTACACCGCGCGGCTAGCCGGGCAGGCATATCAGTTGGGGTACTCAAAGATGTATGACCGCTGTGCTCCTCGCCGCCTAATGGAAGACCATATAAAGCAACATAGGACGTTCCGTGCGGAATTGCTTGCCAGTCACAAAGCAGATTATGACAATTAATAAATAATAAGACACCTATTTTAAGTTAAATGATATTTATTCAAATGGGTTCAAATGGCTCTAAGCACTATGGGACTTAACATCTGAGGTCATCAGTCCCCTAGACTTAGAACTACTTAAACCAAACTAACCTAAGGACATCACACACATTCATGCCCGTGGCAGGATTCGAACCTGCGACTGTAGTAGCAGCGCGGTTCAGGACTGAAGCGCCTAGAACCGCTCGGCCACAGCGGCCGCCTCTACGAAAGTACTTTGAGAAATATGCATATCAATAAGCCAAGATACTGAGTTGATCCCATGCCAGTAAAAGAGGTTATACAAATTTTAAAAGCAAAATTACCTCTAAATTTATGAGAAAAGCTATTGCATGCTCCTGAAAATGACATCGGGCAATTCATGTCTGTTGCTGACTCGGTAGACTTGTTACATGAGGACACAAAGCCGTGGACTTACGACAACGGACATACTAACGGTAAGAGCAATGCGTACCTCAATCACAGTGGTAACGGGAACCAGAACCGACACAAAACAGTAACGGTAACGGTAATGGAATGGAAATAACCGAAATGTACCCCAAAAAAGGCTACAGAAATAACCATGCACAGGAAGGTAGCAACCGACAGCATTTCGGAAAGAAAAGAAGGTATGATAATCCGTTTAACATCGGTTATCGGAATGACAACCACATTACTAATAAGGGTAACGACATAATGCCACAAATGTGGCCAAACAACGGACAAGGCAATTGGCAGTCGAATACTGCACCACAAACTCGAATACTGCACCACAAAAGAATGTGCCGACAGCATTCGATGCAGAATAACAACTCAAACCAAAGTAATCAGAATAACAGCAACAATACTGTGAACTGGGGCGTACTAAATCAACATGTGAGGCTAGCTGAAGTGATTGAAAGTAATCAGACATCAAATAGCCTGCCAACAAACTAATTTCGATCACACCAAGCTCTCGTATAGTGGTCGGGAATAGTGCAGGGGGCAATACGCAAAAAACAGATCAATCTGATCCATTAACACAATGGTAGAGGCTGCATTTGAGGGTGAAGTAGGTAAAGTACCTACAGTAGTAGTAATTGACACAGGTACCTCGGCGAAGATTACTTTTTTATAATTTGTATAAACAAATATGTGAGAAGGGTACTCCTCTTATATCACCAGTCCAGAATTTTACATTTATTGGTATGATAGGCACGAGGTCGAAGAATATTAGTTGGCTGACTCAGTTATAAATATCGACAGAAAATGGACCATTTTACTGCACGTCAGCCAACTATTTTATTGGTGTAGGATTTCTGCAAGAGAAGGACGCAAAAATCGACTTCTCGGCAGAAAAATGCTATATTTGCAGTTGATTGAAAAATATATAATACTGGATTTGCTCAAAACAAAAGCTCACCACGGCAAATTTTGTCATCGAGTGAAAATCAACTGACAGGTGGTAGTTCAATTGCTGTAGCTGATGTAACCATGAGTGCTAATGTTGGCAAAAACGAGCAAGATCTCGAGTCCGTATCACCAGACAAGATTTTAGAAACAGATTACTTAAGTAAGCAGCAGAGAAACGAGCTATATAATCTCTCGTATAGATATCCACAAGTCTTTGCAGAAAAGCAAGATATAATAAATAAATAAATAAATATATATATATATATATATATATATATATATATATATATATATATAGCACACACACACACACACATATATATATATATATATATATATATATATATATATATATATATATATATATATATATATATAACTTGGGCCTCGCGAAATGTATTGTTGCACAGCCTACTCGACTCGATTTCCTGCACCAAGAGAGATGCCCTTAACAAAAAATCAAGAAAATGCTAGAATTGGGAATAGTAGAAACATCCTTATCTCCATGTCAAATAAGAAATGTCATTTGTATCTCATATATCTCTGTAAACACTTAATTTCTATTTTCATGTACACTTAATTTCTGTTTTCATGTACATAGTATAGTTAGTTGTGAGAAGAAAAGTCTCAAAGCAATTATATGAACACTGTAAAAAGAGGATAAAATGCATTTAAAGGACACTAAAATGACTTTGTCCAAATTCCACTTTACTTGGAAAACCAAAACCTGTCTTATAAAGCCATATCACGTAATAAATTTTAAATAGTAGATAGTGTGTCAGTTTTAAGATTATTCATTTATACTTTGGCTCCAAAATATGCGATTACTTTTAAATAACTGTGCGCTCTTCATGTGCCACAAGCTCAAGATAAAGAAGTTTTGAATGACAGTATATGGACTCATGTACATAAATACTAAGGGACGTGTTTTCTATTGCATAATGTCCTGTGTCAATGTATTAGCCAGCAGGCAATTAAACTATGTCCTTATTTTGACACTTACTGATGTCCTCGGACATCAGTTTTGCATTTTGGAGTTATTTCTTTTGTGTGTGCTTTCTAATCGGTATAGTAAAAGATCGGGAATGGCCCTTGAACTGGGTTTTCCTTCGAGTACAGAAATAAACTGATTGCCATATACGAACGAAGCACATAATAATACAAGTAAAGCACGACCGCACACCACATAAAATAATGACCAAACACAGTCCTCATCAAGAATTTTCAAAGATATTGCAAAAACTGATATAGTTCATATTCATGTACAGCCATAATCCAATCTAAACCATAAACAAGTAGTGTAAAGTGATGTCGTATCAAAACAAGCTGTTTTGGAGTTTAGATGAAACGCATGGCTCCTATACCGGTGTAATTTGACTCAAAAGACAATATGTAATTGCAAATGAGTAACAAAATAATGCAAAAGTCATTGCTATTGAAGACTTTCAGAGAAAGCTGTAGTACGTGCAATTTGTGTGCAATTAAACAAAACTGTGCAAGGGAACTAGTTTGTGAGAACAGTGAACATTCTAGTGTTGCAGTGTGCATAATAACGTTGACGCTTACCTTCAGTGAAGTATTCAATAACGTATGCAGGTGCAGCATCCTATGTAGAAACTCTTAGGTAAAGCATAGTTACGGACCGAGCGTACACAGCGTGCAACGTAAACTCAACCTCGACAATGTTGCACGCAAAGCTCTGGATTGTCGCGATGGAATGTGAGCCACGAGATCGCCCAGTACTCGCAGCATTTCAAAACATAGAGACCTGTCACCGCTGAGCTGCAGTATTAACGCTCTTTTAGTGCAAATAGTGAAAGCGTAATACGTCAATAAATAATCTGCAATACTCATTGTAAACAAATAACAATCACGATGTAATCGGAGAGAAACGACAACGTGGACAACGGTACAGAAAGCAAAACTTTACTGCGCAGAACAAAAGAAATAATTGGACACAACGAACTGTAAACTATCACCGAAAACAGAATATGCAATCATTATATGCATCCATAGGACAATATATGCACTAATACACCTTCTTGCACCCAAACCGCATAATTGTGGGCTTGTATATTAATACTCAGTCTATTGTATTCCATGTGCCTTATACCCGAGATACCTGTTCTACGGAAGAGCAAGTAACCGGTATCTAGCAAGTGTCCACCTGTATCCGGTAACCAGCTGCAAACCCTGGCATGTGTTTTCATGTTCCTCTATGCACGAGAGGGTCCTGACATCGACTACGATCTAACAGCAAGAACTGTCGTTCCTGCAATCTGTCGCAAGATCTATCACTGCACCTACAAATCATTGTATTCGACGTTGTAAAACTGTGAAAAATTCTTAATCGAACTCAGTGTTGTAAAGACATACGATTTTAATTTGTGAGAAAGAACATTTATGACAAACTCACATAATGAAAGACTTTTAAATGAAAAAAACACTATATGATAAAGGACTCTTATACGAAAGAATTTTTTAAAAACTGAACATTTTATGTAACAATCCTGTTTGACACGTGTTATCATGAACATTTTATGGGATTTAGAATTTAATGTGTTCACAAAATGGCATGACAAATTGACAATGAGTTTCTGCAATATTTGTACTCTTTTGTAACATATAAAGTATCATTGTACTTTGCTATCGAAATATTCAAATAATTTTCAGTGAAGAAATAAACTGAGGACTGTATGTCCATCCCTTGGTTTGTCACCCCATCTTTCTTGGGACTGCGCCTGAATAGGTGGACGAATAACTACAGTCGGGATAGAAGTCAAATAACAAGTGCAGCAGTAAAGTCTAAATGAAAATCTAAATGTTATCAAATAATCTCCGTTTTCTGAAATGAAAGACAAGGTATTCATGAAACATGTAAAAATATGAACTTATGCCCGTGAATTGTGTAAACAACAAATGAAGTGACTTTAGTTAAATGCTGATCTTCAACAGCCAAAACAGTGTGATCTCAATATTTATGAGGCATTTTATAAAGCCACAAACTTATACACGAAATTTACCCAAAGTAATGCAAGTATGCCAGACACCTCCATATAATATATCAATAAGCAAACAAATATCATAATCTGTAATTAGCATAGACAGCAGTGAAACAAGGGCACCACTCTCTTTTGCTCTGCTCTTTTGCTATTCTCTTTTTGCTCTTTATTCTCCTACCATTGTGCTTGTCTCTCCTGGTTAGCTTGATTCATGTTATGCAATAAATCCTTGAATTTGATGAAATGGTCATAGGGGATCTTTCTCGGACTGTTACTTAATTATTTGCAACTGGAACTGTTATTAGTAATCAGAATATCAAGTGCGTGCATTAGAATATCGCCTGCTATCCCCTTATTCCTAATTGCTACCATCATTTCCCACTTCTTTCCACTGAATTTCGATCCATACTGTATCACCATGTACATGTATGCCAACAGATTTAGCCTTTCTTGTACCTCTGCTTCTCATTTCCCCCACCATTAAATCATCTGTAAATACCATGGCTTTTCATCTTCTATTTGTGCTGTCTACTGCTCCCCATCTTTATCATGATAAAAGCTCATTACTTTCTAAAAACGAAGTCAGAAACCTGAGCAATGAATTTGTTCTGCAGTTCTGTATCGTAAGAAATTGGAGCATAAAGGGGAAACGTTAGTATTTAAATATCAGTGTGATAAGAGCTACTGAGTCTGTTAAGATCTATTTAACTTTTCTGTCATAATCCATTATAGTTTCACATATGCTTGATGGTCTAAGAGATATAAGCGATATAATTACTTGCTGTAGGTTTACAGTATGATTTTTTTATATGTGCTAAGTCTTGAGTGTTTCCTTCACATCCCGCCCAGTGTCTCGCCTGATGCGGTGTTTTGCGTTCCTTTTCCAAACTCTACCGCTTTTCTTAAACCTGTCCAGTCCTTTTCCTCCACCCCTCTTCTTTCCCCTTCAACACTTCTGCTGGAAGAAAGAGCCATTGGCTCCAAAAGCTTGCATAAGTAAAACCTTTTTTTACGTGTGTGTTCATCTGCTGCCACTTGGTGAGTAGATTTCTTTATCTATCCAGTTACATTTCAGTGTCAAAAATTGATTGGTTTCGTTGTTAATTCTTGATACCGAAATCAATCATTTCCAATACAAAGTGTCCAGCGATGCTTATGTCACATCGTAGCTCAAAGATGTTATAATCACATGTCAGTATTTGCACCAAAAGATAAAATTTATAAATCAGTAATATAATATTCACCTGGCAAAAGTTCTTCAAATTGTAATCTAATATTTATTTAATAAGTAAAAATAATAAATTTGGATCATTTCAAAAGTTTCTTTCTAAATTAAAATGAACGCAACTTTTCTCATTTTGAAATAATTTCTTACTGCAAATTTTAGTGTATTTGTACCTAAGCTCCGTGTTCAGGTACCTACGAACTTCACGATGAAAATGAGGTGGAGCCCCATCCTGCTGAAAGATGACCAGAGTGTCCAATTGTATTTGAGACATCAGCCATTGCTGCAGCATGTCCGAGTAGGAATATCCAGTGACAATGCTCTTGGCGAAGAAGACTGGGCCGTAAAGTTTTCGATATGACAAGGCACAAAAAACACTTAGCTTTGGGGAATCACGCTCAAATTCAATGCATTCATGTGGACTGCGTTGTACCCCAGATTCGACAATTATGCCTGTTCACTTTCCCATTAGTGTGAAAAGTGGCTTTGTCGTAAAAAATTAAGCGATCAACAATGCCATCCCCATCCTCATGCAATTACTGCAACTGTGAACAAAACCCAAAATGCTTTTCTTTGTCGTCATCATTGAGCTTCTGCACTAGCTCCAATTTGAATGGTTTCATAGACAGCTTCTGTTGCAGGACTTTCCTCACTGTCATTGGAGCCATTTCTAATTCACCGGATGCACGACGCACCAATTTCTTTGGACTCATTATGATTGTCTCTTACACTGGGATGTCCGCTTCTCTTTGCCGGGCACAAGCCACCCATCGTAACGAATTTATTGTGCCAGTGATAAATGGTCCTCCTTGTTGGCGGCTTCCTACCGTACTTGGTTCTAAACATCCGCTGAACAGCTGTAGCACACTTGTTTTTGTCGAGCTCCAACACACAGAAAGCTCGCCCTGCACCTGAACTCGCCACTTTTGCGACTAGCGCTGACTATCGGCAAATTACCAATCTACCCTGTGGCGGTATACATGAAAAATAAAACATTCAGGGTTTCTCTTCAAAGTGACATATGTGCGATATCTGTACAATGTTTGGTTCTTGTGCCATAAATACTTGAAAGTGTTCTTAGACTTTATGTACACCCTGTATAGATGTTTACATATGTATAGCTTCTTAAAAGTGTCCTGTGATTAGTTTGTAGAAATGAAAATTCAAGTAAACAACTTTACTTATGCTATGTTGAACAAGTAGGAAACTTTAACTTAAAAATAATTATTGCTTCTGATGATCATGTCAGCTAGTACAATAATAATACATTGTCAAGTTATATTTGGAGGCGGGGGGGGGGGGGGGGGGGGGAGGGAGCAGTGACAAACTGAGACCCTCCCCTCCATGTACCCCCGCCACCATTCCCACACCCATAACCGAAACTAGAGCTATGCCTGCGTAGGTTTATCTTGCAGTTCATGTTTACGTTATAATTCTTTAACTTTTCTTACAGCTGAGAAATCATCTGTCAGACAATCAAGACAATTCGCATACAACGAGAAAACACCGAAGCGTTCGACTAGAACCCCTGCAATGATGACGAGGGAAGGTGGTAAAGGAAACCCTACAATTAGTATGTATTTTTCTACTCTGGAACGTTTTTTTAATTCAAGATTTTCTTAATGTAAGATACAAATTTGTTTATTCATGAGTATTCCTTTTTTAATGCGTCGTAATCTCCTTGAACAGCGTGCACTGTGCAGTTCACATGTTTAAAGTCACAGATCACAGACTCAGATAATATACAGAGTGATCTGAAAAACGTGTTAGAGTGTTGCAGGGTAGGTTGTGTTGAGAAATAATTGTTAAGAACAAAATTCGACATGGTGGGCCGTTTCCGAGTTAATTAGTATCAAAGTTAGCCAAGCACACTTTTCTGACAATCTTGTGTGTTCCACTCTATCTTCCTCCGTATTGGTTGGTTGGTTGCTCTGAAGGAGGGGACCAAATAGCCACGTCATGTGTCCCACCAGATTAGGGAAGGACAGGGAAGGAAGTCGGCCGTGTCCTTTCAAAGGAACCATCCTGGCATTTGCCTGAAGCGATTTGGAGAAATCACAGAAAACCTAATTCAGAAGGTTTGAACCCTCGTCCTCCCAAACGCTAGTTCAGTGTGCTAACCACTGCACCACCTCGCTGGATCCCTCTGGAATTCTTTCCCTCTGCGGCTTCATATAGAACTAAAGAAGGAAGTTACTCCACGATGTCTTAGCGAAGAAAAATCCTGTTTCGAACAGGACAATCATAGTTGTTGACACCAACCTACCCTAGATGTGTTGTCTAAAATACATGTTTAAAGTCGGTGGTAGGCAGAAAACTTCGCCCGAAATTGTTCTAAGTACTTTCTTCGAAAATGATTTAGAGCAGTTATTCATCTTGAGGTTGAAGCTCTTTTGTATGTGTTTGCTTTAACAACAACGAATGTTTTTGGATGGGGTCCGTCTTTAGCAAAACAAATTTTGTTTTTTGTCCCAGACATGTTTCACTGCAGTTGCGGCATCATCAGTGGGTTTCTTTATTATTATGGGTGTTAAACATACGGAATATTCTTTACTGTTTAAATACATGTAAGTATTAGTTTCTAAATCATAATTACAGATTTTTGAAGAGCACGTAAAATTGTGTATTCATACTTTCTTACCACATGGTGTGCTTCTCCTGCTGTATTACGATACTACAGTTTGGTTCAAATGGCTCTGAGCACTATGGGACTCAACATCTTAGGTCATAAGTCCCCTAGAACTTAGAACTACTTAAACCTAACTAACCTAAGGACATCACACACACCCATGCCCGAGGCAGGACTCTAACCTGCGACCGTAGCGGTCCCGCGGTTCCGGACTGCAGCGCCAGAACCACACGGCCACCGCGGCCGGCTATTACAGTTTGTCACCTGCAACTACACTCCTGGAAATGGAAAAAAGAACACATTGACACCGGTGTGTCAGACCCACCATACTTGCTCCGGACACTGCGAGAGGGCTGTACAAGCAATGATCACACGCACGGCACAGCGGACACACCAGGAACCGCGGTGTTGGCCGTCGAATGGCGCTAGCTGCGCAGCATTTGTGCACCGCCGCCGTCAGTGTCAGCCAGTTTGCCGTGGCATACGGAGCTCCATCGCAGTCTTTAACACTGGTAGCATGCCGCGACAGCGTGGACGTGAACCGTATGTGCAGTTGACGGACTTTGAGCGAGGGCGTATAGTGGGCATGCGGGAGGCCGGGTGGACGTACCGCCGAATTGCTCAACACGTGGGGCGTGAGGTCTCCACAGTACATCGATGTTGTCGCCAGTGGTCGGCGGAAGGTGCACGTGCCCGTCGACCTGGGACCGGACCGCAGCGACGCACGGATGCACGCCAAGACCGTAGGATCCTACGTAGTGCCGTAGGGGACCGCACCGCCACGTCCCAGCAAATTAGGGACACTGTTGCTCCTGGGGTATCGCCGAGGACCATTCGCAACCGTCTCCATGAAGCTGGGCTACGGTCCCGCACACCGTTAGGCCGTCTTCCGCTCACGCCCCAACATCGTGCAGCCCGCCTCCAGTGGTGTCGCGACAGGCGTGAATGGAGGGACGAATGGAGACGTGTCGTCTTCAGCGATGAGAGTCGCTTCTGCCTTGGTGCCAATGATGGTCGTATGCGTGTTTGGCGCCGTGCAGGCGAGCGCCACAATCAGGACTGCATACGACCCAGGCACACAGGGCCAACACCCGGCATCATGGTGTGGGGAGCGATCTCCTACACTGGCCGTACACCACTGGTGATCGTCGAGGGGACACTGAATAGTGCACGGTACATCCAAACCGTCATCGAACCCATCGTTCTACCATTTCTAGACCGGCAAGGGAACTTGCTGTTCCAACAGGACAATGCACGTCCGCATGTATCCCGTGCCACCCAACGTGCTCTAGAAGGTGTAAGTCAACTACCCTGGCCAGCAAGATCTCCGGATCTGTCCCCCATTGAGCATGTTTGGGACTGGATGAAGCGTCGTCTCACGCGGTCTGCACGTCCAGCACGAACGCTGGTCCAGCTGAGGCACCAGGTGGAAATGGCATGGCAAGCCGTTCCACAGGACTACATTCAGCATCTCTACGATCGTCTCCATAGGAGAATAGCAGCCTGCATTGCTGCGAAAGGTGGATATACACTGTACTAGTGCCGACATTGTGCATGCTCTGTTGCCTGTGTCTATGTGCCTGTGGTTCTGTCAGTGTGATCATGTGATGTATCTGACCCCAGGAGTGTGTCAATAAAGTTTCCCCTTCCTGGGACAATGAATTCACGGTGTTCTTATTTCAATTTCCAGGAGTGTATATACAACTTAATGTAGGCAAAATATTTACACAAAAATTACGATTTCTAGACTGTTATGGCTATGCCTGAAATTAATAATTTATGTTAAAGATTTTGTGTGTGCATGTGTGTGTGTGTGTGTGTGTGTGTGTGTGTGTGTGTGTGTGTATCTATTTACACTACTGGCCATTAAAAATGCTACACCACGAAGATGACGTGCTACAGACGCGAAATTTAACCGACAGGAAGAAGATGCTGGGATATGCAAATGATTGCCGCGCGGGATTAGCCGAGCGGTCAGAGGGCTGCCGTCATGGACTGTGCGGCTGGTCCCGGTGGAAGTTCGAGTCCTCCCTGGGGCATGGCATGGGTGTGTGTGTTTGTCCTTAGGATAATTTAGGTTAAGTAGTGTGGTGTCACCGCCAGACACCACACTTACTAGGTGGTAGCCTTTAAATCGGCCGCGGTCCATTAGTATACGTCGGACCCGCGTGTCGCCACTGTCAGTGATAGCACACCGAGCGCCACCACACGGCAGGTCTAGAGAGATGGACTGGCACTCGCCCCAGTTGTACAGCCGACTTTGCAAGGAACGGTTCACTGACAAATACGCTCTCATTTGCCGAGACGATAGTTAGCATAGCCTTCAGCTACATATGCTACGACCTAGCAAGGCGCCGTATTCAATTGATAATAAATATTGAAGCATATATCATCAAGAGCGATGTTCTACAAATGTGGATTAAAGTTAAGTATTCTAGAAGCTACGTACTTTTCTTTATAGCATTCATTACGTATCCTGTTTCAGACCTCACGCCAGCCTGCGTGAGTTTAAGCGCGTGCCTTTCGGCTTCCTCTCATTGTGTCTAGGTTGTCTTGCCTAGACACAACATATTTGGCGACGAGTCTCAAAAGAGGATTTAGCGTTCGTATTGCCCTAATTTACTTGTGCCATGGCTTCGCCACAATCTCCAGATGTACTGTCCGAATTTTATCGCTTGCAGAATCAGCAGACGCAGGCGTTATTGGATGCCCTTGGACAGCTCGTCCAGGGTCAACGTGCAATGCAAAATGATGCGGCCGCCGCCGCTCCACCGCTACCGCAGCCACAACACGCAGTTGCACCACCTTTTCGTCCATTTGATGCAGCAATGGAGAGCTGAACGGAGTGGTCACGCCAATTTGGATTCCATCTAGCCGCCTACAGAATTCAAGGTAATGAGCGGCAGCCTCACTTATTATCATGTGTCGGTGTGTCCACCTACCGTGTGATAGTGAAATTATTTCCCCGACGCGACGTAGCAACTCTGTCCTACGACGAAATTTTGTCGGCATTGGATGCATATTTCAAGGAATCAGTCAATGTAGTTGCAAAAAGGTATAATTTCTTTCGTACAAAATGTACGGCCGGTCAAACTAATCGGGAGTGGGTTTCAACTTTGCAAGGCCTTACTAGGGATTGTGCTTTTGAGTGTGAATGTGGACTCCCTTATTCAGATACTATGGTGCGTGAAGCAATTGCACAGAACGTTTCTGATGTTCGTATACGGGAGCAAATTTTGAAACTAGTCAATCCCTCCCTTCAACAAGTGATAGACATATTGGATAGGCAAGTCACACTTGCCTTTGCTCAGGAATCATTTGCAACTTCGCCAGCTGCGTGTCACATTAACCGGCCCACCGGGCGAGCTGCACGGAACTGTAAACAGCCCTCGCGCTCGTCCGCGCAGCTGCCGCCCAGCTATCAACCATGTGTCCCGCGGCAGCAAGCAAATGCAGTGAAATTATGCTCACGGTGTGCTACTAGACATTCGTGTGAAACTTGCCCGTCACGCCAAGCTATTTGCATTTTCTGTAATAAAAAAGGACATGTTCAGAGTGTTTGCCAGAAAAAGCTCCGATCGGACACTCACAACGATTCCAGGCCCTTTGCTTCGCGCCGGAATCGAACCAAGAATGCTCAGGCTCGTGAACCTTCGCCCATGGACATTCATGTAGTTAATTCCACTCCGCCCAGTGCCACTCTCTCTAAAAGTGACTGTGTGCGTCCCACAAAAAGTGTGCGTCGACGTCGCAGGAAATCACGTCAATTAGCAAGTGATTCTGTACCAGTGTCTGTTCACGTTGCACGAGACAGTCGCTCTTGTCGTCAGCAGGACAATAAACTTTTTGTAGACTTGGACACTCATGGCAACGTGATCCCATTCCAGCTCGATACCGGAGCTGCAGTTTCATTGCTCAATAAAGACATGTACAAACAACTGGGCACACCCCCGTTGCGTGCAGCAAATGTTAAGCTCAGTAGTTATTCAGGACAGCATATCCCAGTGTTAGGACAGTGCAGCCTTCTTGTAACATACAAGGGACAAAGAAAACTTGTGTCTTTTTCCGTCCTTCGTTCTTCTTCTGCTGTGAACTTGTTTGGTTTAGATTTATTTCAGTTGTTTAACTTGTCTATAGTCAATCAGGTCCTATCAGTGAACCAGACTGTGCCTTCAGCCAGTGTTTCTCGTCAATGTGAAGAATTTGCAGACATTTTTGCACCGGGCCATCGTTGCGCTAAGAACTATAAAGCACATTTGGAACTGCAAGTAAACGCGCAACGGAAATGTTTCAGAGCGCGCAATGTTCCCCACGCATTGCGTGATGAGGTTGCAAGAACATTACACGAATTGGAATCATAAGGTGTGATTGAACATGTGCAGGCTTCTCTCTGGGCATCACCCTTAGTAATTTTGCCAAAACCTTCCGGAAAATTGAGACTTTGTGTGGACTTCAAGGCAACAGTGAATCCACAATTAGTGACTGCAACTTATCCTTTACCCCGCCCAGAAGATCTTTTTGACAAACTGTGCCCGGGTAAATATTTTTCGAAGTTGGACCTAGCAGATGCGTACTTGCAAATACCAGTGGATGAAGGATCCCAGCGCGTTTTGGTGGTTAACACGCATCTTGGTTTGTACCGATTCAAAAGACTGCCATTCGGGTGTGCATCCGCCCCTGCATTCTTTCAGCAATATCTGCAAACTCTTTGTGCGTCGGTCCCTACTGCAGCAAATTATCTGGACGATATTGTGATCTCCGGAAAGACGGAAGAAGAACATTTCGCCAATGTCAGAACATTATTTCAGGTCTTGCGACAAAATGGTCTTCGCTTGCGTAAGGATAAATGTGTGTTTTTTGCTCGTGACTTACCATATTTGGGCCATGTAATCAATGCACAAGGCATACATCCGAGTCCAGAGCACCTCCGTGCCATACAAGACTTGCCTTCGCTGCAGAATTTGAAGCAGCTACAGAGTGTGCTGGGAAAAATTAACTATTATCATAAATATATCCCACATGCCTCTTCCATTTCAGCTCCGCTTCATCGCTTACGCCGTAAAGGTGTTCCGTTCGTCTGGACGACGGAATGCGAACGCGCCTTTCGCCAGTTGAAATCGGCGTTGCTTTCTAATACTTGCCTTACGCCATTCGATCCCCAGAAACCCCTTTTGTTGATGGTAGATGCATCGGATTTCGGGATCGGTGCTGTGCTTGCGCACAAAGATGGTTCGCACGATCGCCCTATTGCCTTTGCGTCCGAATTGCTCTCGTCTGCGCAAAGAAATTATTCCCAGATCGAGAAAGAAGCCTTGGCTCTCGTATTTGGTGTTACTAAGTTTCATGATTTCTTGTATGGTCGTCACTTTACCATCATCACAGACCACAAACCTTTGACATCGCTTTTTCATCCGAACAAGCCTGTACCTCCACGAACAGCGCAGAAATTCATTCGCTGGTCTATTTTCCTCTCGCAGTACCGCTACGATATCTTGTATCGGTCCACTGCTAAGCACGGAAACGCCGATGCGTTGTCCCATTTGCCTGTTGCTGAGGATAGAGCATTCGATTCTTCCGAACTTGCTTGCATGTTCATTGATTCGGAAACCGATGACGTGGTCGAATCGTTTCCGATTGATTTTCGTCGTGTAGCTACAGCCACAGCTGCTGACCCTGTCCTTGCTACCGTTTTGCATTTTGTTGCTACGCAATGGACCTTGTCAAAGTCACGGATCGAGGATCCGTTGGTTCGCCGATTTTTTGCTCACAAGGAGAGACTTTTTGTTCGACGTGGTGTTTTGCTGTTGCGTTCTGATAATGATCAGTCCCGGGTCGTGGTCCCATGTTCGTTACAGTCCTCTGTCTTACGGCTTCTCCACCAAGGACATTGGGGTTTAGTGTGAACGAAACAACTTGCTCGTCAGCATTGTACTTGGTTCGGAATCGATGCTGCGATTACGAATATGTGCTCTTCTTGCATGGCGTGTGCCGAACAACAATCCGCACCACCGCGGAAATTCTTTGCATGACCGAAAGCCACTTCCCCTTGGCAACGCTTACACATAGATTTTGCTGGTCCCTTTTGGAATGCTCGATGGTTGGTTGTTGTCGATTCATTCAGTAATTTTCCTTTTGTTGTCCGGATGGCTTCCACGACGTCATCTGACACCATCCAAGCGTTATCGGCTATCTTTTGCATTGAAGGTCTTCCACAGACTATTGTTTCCGACAATGGCCCACAATTCATGTCCGCAGAATTTCAGTCATTCTGCAAGGCCAATGGTATTCAACATCTGACATCCGTACCGTTTTCGCCTCAGTCAAACGGTGCCGCTGAACGATTGGTCCGGACTTTCAAGTCACAGATGTTGACGTTGAAAGAGTCGCATTCTCGGGTGGACGCGTTATTGCTCTTTTTGTCTTCGTATCGCTCTCAGCCCCGAGATGGTCGCTCGCCGGTTGAGTTGCTCCACAGTCGTCCTCATCGAACCTTGATGTCTTTGTTACATCCTCCGCATCAGGTTCCTGTGCAGCGGCAGCCACCTACTTTTGCTCCAGGCGACGTTGTATACTATCGCAACTATCGAGGTTCACGGCGTTGGCTCGCAGGGCGCATTCTTCGCTGCCTCGGCCGCGCTATGTATCTGGTTTTGGGGGCCTCTGGTGAGGTGCGTCGGCGCCCTGGGGACCCATCCACTGGCTCGCCTCATCCCCAGGTGTTACCGACGCTGCCTTCCATTTTGCCCCATGGCGACGCGCCGCCGCCTGTTCTCCCGCCGGCGACGCCCGCAGTGGACGCTTCGCTGCAACCGCCAAGCGCCTCCCTGGGTCACGCGCCGCCGATCGCTTCCCGTGACCAGCTGTCCTCCGACTTGGAACCCTTGCCGGCTCCGGACCAGATGTCGTCAACCGGCGGCTGCCCCGCCCCGATGGAGGTCGAATCTTCGGCCCCTCCTGTCTCTTTCCGGGCGCATACACCGCATGTTGACGTGCACCCTGGACTAGGTTTTCAGGCGTTTCCTAGCTCCCCTCGGACCGAATGGCCGGGTGCGGGTGGCACAGCCTCGCCTGTTGTTAGGCTCCCCACCTCGTCTCATACGTCAACATGGGGTCCTCCCCACGGCGGGCGGAAGCCTTATAACACAACCGTTCGCCGATTTACGGGGGAGGAATGTGGTGTCACCGCCAGACACCACACTTGCTAGGTGGTAGTCTTTAAATCGGCCGCGGTCCATTAGTATACGTCGGACCCGCGTGTCGCCACTGTCAGTGATAGCAGACCGAGCGCCACCACACGGCAGGTCTAGAGAGACGGACTGGCACTCGCCCCAG